>NW_026057580.1:116159588-116160322 GCF_023721935.1 Panthera uncia | reverse complement strand
CTCGGCCCGCGCTCCCTTCGCGCTCGCCCTCTCCTCCCCTGTCCCCTCCTCCTCCTCCTCTCCATCTTCCTTTTACTTCTGGCCCCCCCCCCCCCCCGCCCCCTCCTTCTCTTCTCCCCTCCTCATCTGCCTTTCACCTCCCCGTGCGTCTCCCAGGAAGGGAGGGCGCGGCGGCGGCGGCTGGAGGAGGCGGCGGCGATGCTGGCGGCGGCGGAGCCCCGGCGGCAGCTCGCTTGAGCGTCCCTCCCGGCGGCAATCCCCGCGGCGGCGGGCGGCGGCGGCGGCTCTTCCTCTGCTCCGCGCTTCAGGGTTTGCTGCTCCCGGCCCGCGCCGGGCTCCGGCTCCCGCTCGGCCCGGCCGCCCGCCGCGCGGGCTCCCCCGGCTTCCCGGGCGCCGGCGGGGGCTGCCCCGGCCCCAGCCCAGGCGGCGGCGGCCGAACCCCGCGGCGGCCCCGAGGCGCCGGCTTCGCCCTCGCCGCCGCGTCGCCCCTGCTCTTCGGCTCCGACATGGAAGATGGACCTTCTAATAACGCGAGCTGCTTCCGAAGGTTGACGGAGTGTTTCCTGAGCCCCAGTAAGTGCCGGGCTCCTCGTTCCCCGCGGCCGGGGTTGGGGGGGGGGCACTGGGCGCCCAGCGGGCTTCGTGGGGGGCTCGGGGCGCGTTGGTGGCGCGCGGGAGCGTCCGTCCGCGCCGGGACGCCGGGGTTTCCCAGGCTCCGCGCGCTTACCGGGGGG
>NW_026057580.1:116152915-116159578 GCF_023721935.1 Panthera uncia | reverse complement strand
GCGCCGGGACGCCGGGGTTTCCCAGGCTCCGCGCGCTTACCGGGGGGTGGGGTGGGGTGGGGGACGACGGGTGACCGGGCAGGGCGGCGGGCGCCGCGCGGTGAGAGCGGGACCCGCCGCCGGCCTCGGGTCCCCCGGTGCTGTTTGTGGCCACACTTGCCCGGCACGTCGTCCTGGTCTCTACTCCGTGACCCCTTACGCCGGGCTCCTCTCTCCTTAGCCTGGGACCGGTGGGCTTGCGCTTGGGGGTCCCGCCCGCTGGGTCCCCGGGCCGAGGGAGGGCAGGCCGGGACCCCGAGCTCCGCGCTCCCCAAGGTGAAGGCAGTCGCGGTCCCCCGGGGTCGGTGTGGGCGCGGGGGCTGCTTCCCCCCTCCCCGCCCCCCTGCAGTGACCCTGTTCCGGAGCCTGGACTCGCAGAGTGAAACGGGTGCACCTCCGCCAAGAGTCCACTTTGTCTCCATCCTGGGCTTGAGCTGGTGCTTGGGCTGCTGAGGCAAGGACAATGGGGCGTTAGGGTGGAGGAGCAAGGCGCCGCCGGCTCGGACCCCCGGGCCGACCGCGGCCGCCCCGCCTCCCCGGCCCCGGGTGCGGGGCTGAGAGCGCGCGGGAGCAGGGGTGGTGGAAGGCGTGTCGCGGGGGAGGGGGGCAAGGCTGAGCAGAATAGTCAAGGCAGAGGTTTGCTAGAAGGCAGGAGGCGGGAGATGCCGAGGGAAGAGACACCCGGTGCGCGGAAGGGGAGATCGCCGTTGTCGCGGATGGAGGGCGAGCAAGGTGAGGGCCGGAGACCCGCGGCCGGGAGTGGGGGACGGCGGAGGTCGCGCCCGCGGGGCACCGGGCGACTCCGGCCCCGGCCGGGGTGGGCGCGGGTTTCCGCGGCCCTCAGCGCGGGGCCCGGGCGCCACCGTCCACCGCGTGCGCACCCGAGCCTTTGTCTGCTGCTCGCTAGGGAACCGCGTTTCCGCGGCGCCTGCTCTCGGCACACTCTCCAGGGTCGCCGTTTTGGCTTCTGGCTCCCGTCCGCCGCTCGTTCCCCAGCCCCGGCCGGTCTTCGCCTCTGGGCACTTGGGGTCCAGCCCTACCTCGCTGCCGGCACTTGTCTGGGTTCGCTGCCCGCCTGAGCGCCCCTGGGGTGCAGCCCCTGGGCCTGCGAGCGGGTCCTGCGCGGGCCCAGCAGCCCCCGGCGATCCCGCCCCCCGGGCGCGGGCGGTACCACCGCGGCCGCGTGGCCCAGTGGCCTCTCCCGCCGCGCGCGCCTCGGTCACCGGCTGCCGGCGGCCGTCTCTGCTACTTGCCGGCGGACCTGATAGGACGCCGGACGTGGGCCCTGGACTCCCCCCCGCCCCCCGACTCCTCTAGCAGGCGTCTCCCCTTGTCTGACGTGCAGCTCCCCAGCTCCTCCAGCCCCCCCACCCGCGGGTCGTGGTTGACTCTTAGATGCTCAGTTGGGGAGGGACGTGGTCTGGGCACGAGGGGCCAGGCCTGCTGCCCTTAGTTGCGGGCATTTTTTCTTACTGAAACGCACACCCATTTGCCCCGAATTTTTGGTGGGGTGAGCTCCCAAGGAGCTCTGAAGTGCGCTGGGTAAGCCATGGGCCTAGGACTGGGGTTCCTGCCTGTCCCCTTCCACCTGCACTGTGCGTTCTACATAAACATCTGCTTCTCACGTTTGGTAGCTGTAGTGTGTTGGGGGGAGGGGGGAAGGGAAGGTTACCTCCATTCATCTGGGATGAACACTGTTTTGGGGGAGAGGGGAGTGGTAAGCGAGTTCTCGAAAATGTTGAGGTTTCTGTTTGTATGTTGCCCCTTACTGCAGTTTGTTACTTTGGGGTGGGGGCGTTTGCCAGGGATGTCTGGGGCGGGATAAAGAGGAACAGTTCAGGCTGGCTGGGGCTGTCCTAGGGGGACCCAGCAGGCTTCCCCTTTGGAAGGACAGAAGACCTAGAGAAGAAAGCCATCAGGAGGGACCCACTCTGCCAAAAGTTCTGGCTGGGAGAAGACCGCGGATAAACACCCTCCAGAGTTGCTGGGATTTTGTCTTTGTGTATCTGTTTTCTTCCCCCTGACCAAGTCAGCGAGGAGCAGCCTGGGTTTTAAGTAAGAACAGGAGGCTATAAAAGGCTTCTCTGGGACATTACCTGGGTCGTGAGTATGAAGGGGCTGCTCTTAAGCAAAATCTCTTACTAGACCTGCCTCAGGCAGAAATGGGACGAGGTGGAGGGATGCCCAAAGGTCGGCGGCGGGTTTCTGCTCTGCTGCTTGTGGGGTCTTTGTTTCTGTCTCACTACAGGATAAACCACACCTGTCGAAACTGCCGAGTACTGAAATCTCGGCAGGCTTTTTTGATGTTTGTCGGTAAAAATGAGCCTTTTTGAAAAAAAAATTCTGGATTCTCTAAGCATGTAAAAATGCGCAAATGTATACAGGTGTACCTTAATTGTTGTGTGCGTATTCCCTTTATTCCCTTTCCGTTTGGTCTCTCCTGGGTCTAACAGTCAAGTTGTCACGTAAAGGCTGCTGTGTCCAATTACTGTTTCTAGGAATGCAGGTTTCATTTCCGTCATCGTCAAAAAGCGAGTCGTGTTTGGAAGTTTGATATCCTGGTTCCGCTCCTGTCCATTTTGGCTGTGCGTTTCGGTTCCCACTGACTCACTGGTTCAGTCAGTAAATGCACGGAGCGTGTGCTTATTCAAACCTACTGCCGGTTGCCGGGGACTGCCCTGGCCGGGCCGTGTCCTCGAGGAGCCTCCTGGAGGCAGGTGTAGCATTGATGCCCAGCTCTAGAAGGTCAGTGGTCACAGGCCACCCTCTTCAAGCCATGCCCGACTCTCCCCCTCCCCCCTCGTCAGCCAACTACCTTCACGTGTTGACCTCTGACCTTGCCCTCAGGCTCCGGGCTTCAGCCCGTCACTGCTTGGAAAGTTGTTGGCTGGAGTAGAACAGGATCTCTGCACCTGGAGAATCCAGATTCTCCTAGAGAGAATGGAGAAGTCCGCTTTGCCGCTGTGTGTGTGTGTGTGTGTGTGTGTGTGTGTGTGTGCGCCTGTGTGTGCAGAGGAGAGCTAAAAAGTCATGCTGCGATAGACCAGTATAAGCTGCAGTTTTCTGGAAAATACGGCTCCCCTTGCCTGCATTCGGTGCTGTGGTGGAAGGTGCCGGAGATATCCCTAGGGGGACAAGACTTGAGGACGTGCAGAAGTCGGCAAGTCTCCTTCACAGATGCCCCTGTCTCTACAGCCGGGCCACTGCGAATGGTGCAGAGCTGTAGGAAGAGGAAGGTGCTGGCTGGTCAAAGAGGGGACGGAGGGAGCAAGGAAAATGACACGGCAGGTTTGTGCGTGCACTCCACACACGCGTCTCGGAGGTCAAGTGCGCTAACAGGCAGCCAACAGGTAAATATTGAGCCCCTACTGGGTGCAGGTTGTTGGCGAGAGATGAAAATAATGAGGACTGTTCCTTCAGAGGACTTGAAATACAGATCTGGATACGTCCCAAGACAGCCAGCAAGGCAGAGTTGTGAATTTTTCCTGCCAGGCCAGGGTGCAGGTCATGGCAGAGCTCTGTCCCTGGAGACGACAGGGTCTGTTCTGGCCCGACCACATAGAAGGGCTTAAAAGCCCGGGGCCGAGCTGTTTAAACGGTGGGGAACTGTGTTGGCGCGTTAATTTAAATTTCGCAGCACTCCTTTTTTAGTTTCAAACGACCTACATGAACAAAGATAATCCCTGCAAATCTAAGTGAGAGGCAGTGGAAACAGGAGAAGACCGTGTCTTCCGTCAGTCTGGAGCCTTAACCTCAGATAATTTTACACATCAACCTTTTTGTATCCCTCAGGAAAAGACCTGCATTTCAATAAGATGAGTAAGCCCTGGCAGTGTAACAACGTGGTGACTGTAGTTGATAATACAGTGTTGCGGATTTGAAAGTTGCTAAGAATGTGGATCTCAAGGGGCGCCTGGGTGGCTCCGTAGGTCATGAGTTCGAGCCCCGCGTCGGGCTCTGTGCTGACAGCTCGGAGCCTGGAGGCTGCTTTGGATTCTGGGTGTGTCTCTCTCTGCCCCTCCCCCGCTCTTTCTCTCCTTGTCTCTCAAAAAAAAAAAAAATGAATAAACATTAAAAACATTAAAAAAGAAATAAAAAAAGAATGTGGATCTCAAAAGTCCTTCCTCATCACAAGGAAAAAAAATGCACTGCGCTAGATAGTTAAGCAAATGTTAGGACTTTGTTTACTGTGAAAGCAGGTGAAACCTGGTGTGACAAGCATTTCATCAATACATGGTTAATTTTTGTTTGTGTAAAAACAGTTCTTGCCATCTGAGAGAGAAAGAAAAAAACCATTTTCATGAAAAAGGAATATTTCTCCCTTAAAAGGAAAGCTCTTAGTTGTGATTCAAAACATTTTAATTTCCTTTTAAAATGTAAATCAGGCTCCCCCAGCTGATCTAAATTGGTGTAAGGGAAAACCCCCTAGTGATAGAGCAGCTCGAGATCTTACTGAGGAAACACGATGCCTAGCACTCTGATTTTATTTGTAGCATTTACCGCTTTCTGGAATTCTCTTGCTCATTTACTGCCTCGCTTGTTTATTATTGCCTGTCCTTCCAGTGCAGAAAGCAAGCTTGGTGAGAGCCTCAGGCAGGACCTCGGCTCTCTTGGTTGTATCCCGAGCCCAAGAGCGGCTGACGGACCTATCGAAGGCGCTCGCGTATTTATTTTGGAAATTCAAAGGTGAAAAAACCCAGAAAACAACATGGTGCTTGTGTAGAAGGAGCTTAGAAATTGAAGGCCACTCATTGAAAACTGACTTGGCCTTGGCCTCTGTCCTAGGGTGCCAGGAATCCGCCGTGCGTGAGACAGAGTCTTCGCTCTCGGGAGCACACAGCTCGCAGGAGGGACAGGCAGGGCTTGCGCACATGGTCATTGCCTGGCAGAGGCAGGACAGGACGTCCTGGGGACGGAGGGCTGAGCGCTTTCTGATTGGAGGGCCCTGAAAAGATCTCACCGAGGAGCCAGCAGGGGTCTGAGGCGGCGGGGTGCTTCCAGCCAGGGTCCCTGTGCGAGGGTGGCCCCAGGGCGTGGGGGAGCGAAGCCTTGGGGACCCAATGCTGGCCAGCCGAGGGCCCCATCCAGAGGCTGCTGTCAGAAAACAGCTCGGGGTGAGGCATGGGGAGGGGGTGGTGAGGAGAGACGCTTCTCCTGGGTTGACACTCGAGATGTCCTGCTTCTCCTTTAGCGTGAACCTCTCTGAAAGACCACACGCCGGGAGGAGAGGTAAGGTAGAGAGGCAGGGAGACGCCACGTCCTGTGGTTGCTCTGGGCTTCTGTGTGACCAGGGTCCGGGGGCTGATGTCCTCTGCCAGTGAGGTCAGGCTGGAGGCCGAAGGGAGACCAGGAGCATGCAGCTGGAACGGAAAGCCATAGGGACTGGGTAAGGCAGATGGTTCCATTCTGGATTGGGAAGGGGTGTGTGTGCGAGAGAGAGAGAGAGAGAGAGAGAGAGAGAGAGTGAGTGAGTGAGTTCGGGGCTGGTGCTGGTGGTGGGTCCTTGCCCAGAGAAAAGGAAGAAACGAACCGGAAGCATCAGAATCGCCAACCTGCTCTTGGGTAAGCGCTGTGCTTGGTGATGGGGGTTTCTGACCGTAGGGTGCCTGCACTCTGTGGTGTAGACGCCAACCCATCAAGCACGCAAAGGAAAGAAACCCCGTTGAGCATCAGAAGTGCCGAATATCACCAGAGCTACGCGTTAGGTTAAAATGCAGAGGTGCCGGGGTGGCTCCTTTAGTTCACGTGGCCTGTGGCGGTCTCTCTGGGGAGGGGACCTTCACCTGGGCTCTGAGCGGCCGGTGCGGCCAGGCGTGCAGTGTCCCAGGCAGAGGGAGAGGCAGGATAGAGGACAGAACGAGGCGCGGGGGCACCCAGCAGAGCAGCGGGGTGGACGGAGCCCGCGGGCCAGCGTGGGGCTTCGTAAGTTGGGGGGAAGTTGCACATGGCTGCACCAGCGGGGGAAGGTCCTGGAAGGTTTTGAGCCCGTGGGGGTTGTGTGCTCTGATCTAAGAAGCCCGTTCTAGCTGTGGTCTGGTGAGTGAACGGAGGGGCTGTGGGGGAGACGGAGCGCACGTGGGCCACTGTGGTGGGCAGGACAGGAGACGGGGGTGGGGGGTGACAGCTTGGAGCTGGAATGTGGCTTCGGGAGGCGCTGGGAGGCAGAGTGAGCCGGGCGAGCGGTGGGACGGGTGTGTGGACAGAGGGAAAAGGAAGGGGCAGCCAGGACGGCCAGGGAGCAGGTGTTGTGTTCGGCAGCCTTAAGTCCGAGGTGCCTACGGCACCACTTAGTGGAGACGCTAAGAAGGCAGCTGGTGAGAAAAGTCTGGCAGTCGGAGGGTGGGTGCCTGGAGGGTGGGTGCCTGGATGGAGGCTGGGAGCAGAGAGTGGTCCTGGTGTTTACAGTCACGGGGTTGGCCCCCAGTGTGAGGGCGGCCGTGGCCCCAGTGCGAGCGTGGCCCCGGGGTCCCTGTGTGAGGGTGGCTTGGGGCTCCAGTGCGAGCGTGGCCCCGGGGGTCCCTGTGCGAGGGTGGCCCCGGGGTCCCTGTGCAGGGGTGGCCTGGGGCTCTAGTGCGAGCGTGGCCCTGGTGTCCTTGTGCGAGGGTGACCTGGGGCTCCAGTGCA
>NW_026057580.1:116073468-116152905 GCF_023721935.1 Panthera uncia | reverse complement strand
CGTGGCCCTGGTGTCCTTGTGCGAGGGTGACCTGGGGCTCCAGTGCAGGCATGGCCCCGGGGTCCCCGTGCAAGGGTGGCCCTGGGGTCCCTGTGCGAGGGCGGCCGTGGCCCCAGTGCGAGCGTGGCCCCGGGGGTCCCTGTGCAAGGGTGGCTTGGGGCTCCAGTGCAAGTGTGGCCCCAGGGTCCCTGTGCGACTGTGGCCCCGGGGGTCCCTGTGCAGGGGTGGCCTGGGGCTCCAGTGGGAGTGTGGCCCCGGGGTCCCTGTGCAGGGGTGACCTGGGGGCTCCAGTGGGAGTGTGGCCCCGGGGTCCCTGTGCAGGGGTGACCTGGGGGCTCCAGTGCGAGTGTGGCCCCGGGGTCCCTGTGCAGGGGTGGCTTGGGAGCTCCAGTGAGAGCGTGGCCCCGGGGTCCCTATGCAGGGGTGACCTGGGGGCTCCAGTGTGAGTGTGGCCCCGGGGTCCCTGTGCGATGGTGGCCATGGCCCCAGAGCGAGCGTGGCCCCGGGGTCCCTGTTCCAGGGTGGCTGTGGCCCCAGGGTCCCTGTGCAAGGGTGGCCCGGGGGCTCTAGTGCGAGCATGTCCCCGGGGTTCCTGTGCAAGGGTGGCCCGGGGGCTCTAGTGCGAGCATGGCCCCGGGGTCCCTGTGCAGGGGTGACCTGGGGGCTCCAGTGCGTGTGTGGCCCCGGGGCCCCTGTGCACTGTGAGGTCCTGCGGGCAGAGCTGGAGGAGTCCAGCCCAGACGGCTGTAGGTCGTGGTGGCTTCCCCCGTAGGGGGTGTGGAATGACACGGTGGCCGTTGTGAATGGTGACCTACTGGGAGCCAAAGACACAGAAGACTGTGTCCCAGGAGCAGAAGGAAGAGCCATGGGAGGCCGGAGTGGGGGTTGAGGCAGAGAGGGGGAGAAACGCATCAGAACCGGACCCACCCGCGTGGGAAGGGGGCACCGGAGAAGTCAGATGCCCCCGAGGTCAAGTACATGAGCACAGCCCCGGGGGGGGCAGACACGGAGGCCCGTTTTTGGGGGGTGAAGAGTCAGCGGAGACGAAGGCACAGGGCCCTCGAAGTCCTGAGGGCAGGAAAGGGGAGAGCGAGCCCCCTGGCCTCAGGCCTCACCCCGGCCGGGAGCGGAGAGCTGGCTTTTCTGCAGGTGGGACGGACGCGACAATGTTACTGCCGAGGAGTTTGAAGAAAGGAGAAGGAACAGAGCAAGCCTGAGAGGAGGCGCGGAATGGAAGCGGGACACTGGTAGCTGCCTCTTCCCAGGTCGAGAGCTGCGGGAGGAGGCGTGGGTGCCGCGGGGCGTCAGGTGCAGGGGGGGCGGGAAACCGACAGGAGATGAGCCGCCCGGAGGGTCCCCGCGGGGCCCCTGGCTGGACAGTCCGCCCGGGAGGGGGGTGACAGAGCTGTTTAGGAGGAAGGTCCTGGGACTCCCGCTGGCCCAGTGACCGCGTGCGGAGAGAATTGCGGGAGTAAATGCACACGCTCGGTCCAGGCGCAAATACGCGGAACTATGAAGTGTGGACACTTTGGAGCTCTCAGTGCAAGTCCTGATGACGACTGCCCAGCAGGAAGAAGTTGGAGGAGGGGGGTCCTGCGGGTGGAAAGGTGTGGGGTGCCTGGAGCTGAGGGAGGGAAAGGTGCCCCAGAGATGGAAGGGCCTAGACAGAGGCCCAGGGGCGCAGGGTGGTGTGGTGCGAGGGCTTGACGCAGAGGAGAAGTGGGAGATCAAGCTGGCGTGACAGACTGGGCAAAGGCCGTCCAGTCTTCGTGTGGGGGTCACCCCGTGCTTATACCAGGGACGGGGTGGGAGGCGCCCAAGACCACCGTGTCATGCGGTCACCACGTAACAGGCAAATGTTCATCCAGCGTCTGTGTTCCCGTCGCTGTCCTACTCACTGGCGAAAACTGCATCTGCACAGAGCTCCTCCCTGCCTTCGGGGAGCTGCTGTCTAACACGGGGTCCGGGCAAGATCGGAAGCAATTATGACACCTTCTGGGCAGGGACCATTGGAGAGGGGTGCGCAGGTGAGAGAACGCTCTTTAACGGCATCATCGCCCACGGGACGAAGCTCTCTGTGCTGTGAGTCCCTCTCTGCCTCTACCTCGTCTCCCCTCCACTTCCTACAGGCCCAGACATCTCGGGGGCGGGGCGGAGGGGGGGGTGGCTCCGTCCAGTGGCCATCCGCAGGCCTCCCGGAATCCCCTCCTCGGTGTCCCCACCCCTCACCCCGCATTGCCGGGGACTTGTACTTTTCCACTTAGTGTTTGTCTCCCTGCCTTCCCGTGGGCAGGGAGCATGTTTCATTCATTCTCTTAACCTCAATGCCTAGTACATTGCCAAGCAATTAGACAATAGGTCTAATGAATAAGCAAGCGAAGGTGTTTAGGTGGGAGAGTGTGATCAAAATGGTCCTTTAAGAATGTTAATTTCCCCAAAAGGAAGGCAGTAATGAAATAAGTAATGTGGTTGTCCAGTTGTAGCATAACTTGAAGCATCATCTGATTCACTTTTTTTTCCCTATATCGTCCAAATACGCTCTTTGGCACCAATGACCGGGGCTTCTGAGTTACAGAGAACACAGCGTGTTCCTGCACCAGGGCCACCGGGGCGGTGAGCTCAGCACGAGCTGATGGGAAGGAGGGGGACGTGTGTGCAGAGCATTCTGGATGCCTCTGTTTTATTTCCTGAGGCAGTGATAAAAAGCTTTTTACTTCGACAGAAACATTTTCCACGCTAGCAAAGAGAAAGGGTTGCTTATGAAGTGCTGAAACAATGCCATGTGCTGGATATCATGAATTA
This sequence comes from Panthera uncia, assembly GCF_023721935.1. Classification (NCBI taxonomy): domain Eukaryota; kingdom Metazoa; phylum Chordata; class Mammalia; order Carnivora; family Felidae; genus Panthera; species Panthera uncia. Next base: position 116,150,103 of record NW_026057580.1, on the reverse strand, counting down.
TTTATAAAACCGCAAGCACATTTGGACTTTTAAGAGTTGGTAAGTCCTGTGCGAGAAGCCATTTTGCACGAAGAGCAGGTCAGTCCGCCGGCAAAAAGCATCAGGAGTGTGTGGAATTCGAATCGAACGTATTTGTACGTGACGTAATTACGTGTTTCTGTGTTAATAGTTCCGGCAGCTTCCAAAATAAACATTTAAAACGATATCCACAAGGCTTGATTGCCATGGCTCCCTAGAGTTGGTAATTGCGTATTTTATCATTGCTGTGAGGAGTCTATCCATTTTCAGAGTTTCTTTTTGTCCCAAGACCAGAAGTTTACTCTCAGAAACGTTCTTGTCTCATTGGTCATCGTGCCTTTTCGGGATAATACTCTTTGCGTCTCATGATTAAACCTATCCAATTATTTTAAGGCAGATTAAGGAAAGACCTCGTTTTAAAACCTCAGCAATTAAAACAATGTGGTAGTGACATGTGACTAGATAAACCAGTGCAACAGAATAGAAAACTCTTAAAACAGACCCAGACACATAAAGGAATTTAGACTATTTTAAAGTGTCATCTTTCTACAAGGAGTAAAAATAGACTATTGAATAAAATGGTTTGGGGACAACTAGGAAGTCATGTAGAAAAAACCAAAATTGTCCATTCTGGAAAGAAGCATTATTAACCTCTCGTCTCGCAGCGTAGGGCTGACTCCTTTGATACACAACGAACTCCAGGAAATGGTTAAGTGAAAGAAGTGAAAGAAAGTAAAAGAACCTAATAAAAAATAGTCAAAGGACACGAACAGATAGTTCCTAGGGAGAGAAATAAACGGCCATGTGAAAAATGAAATGATGTGGGGCGCCTGGGTGGCTCGGTCGGTTAAGCGTCCGACTTCGGCTCAGGTCATGATCTCACGGTCTGTGAGTTCGAGCCCCGCGTCGGGGTCTGTGCTGACCGATCAGAGCCTGCAGCCTGTTTCAGATTCTGTGTGTCCCTCTCTCTCCGCCCCTCCCCTGTTCATGCTCTGTCTCTCTCTGTCTCAAAAGTAAATAAACGATAAAAAAAAAAAAAAATGAAACGATGTTCAACCTCATAATGATAAACTACATGCAATTTAAAATAACACCATGGTACCATTTTCACCTGTCAGATTTGCAAAGATTAATAAACTTTATAATACCCGTTGGCAAGTCTAGTATTCCCCTACATTCCTGGTGGGAGTATTGGTTGGAACAGCCTTCGCAGCGGGCAATTTGGCCGTATCGATCGGTATTAAAAATGCATGTACCCACCGAACCAATAATTCTCCTGGGAACTTATCATTCAGGTACATTCACACATGGGCACAATGACTTAGCGAGGTATGAAAACATCGCAGCATCATTTTGAAAGAGAGTATCGGAAACCACATAACGATCTATCCGCAGGGGCTTGGCTAAATGAAATTTGCCGCAGAGACACAAATATACTAAGGATCTTCCGGGTACGTTGCTATAGGAAAGAAGGAAAATGTGTAAGCGCGCACGTACACATTCCCGTGTTAGGCCGGGCGGTGAAAGTGGACCCTTGTCTATTTGTAAATTGCCTGTGGAAACTGGGTAGAAACTCAGGGAAGCGTTGACCCCACCCCTGCTCGGCGTGGATGGCAGTGGGGACCAGGACTAACATCATTTACTCTCAACTCAAAAATTAAACTTCCAAGTAAGAATTCACTGAAATGCCAGTTAACCGCCAGTCGCCCTGCTCTGTGGTTGATCCTGTCTTCCCTTGTTGCTGTGTTTTCTATCATCTTCCTACTGAGATCACAGTTTGCTTTTTCAGCCCCTGAACTCTGTTCACTTGACTTCTGTCTTCCTCTAGCCTCCCACGTATTTCTACGCGAGAGCCCCAAATGTCAGACCGTGAATATTAAAAAAACCAAACCAAACCAAACCATGGGCATCAGGACCCCTGGTCCGGTCAGCTCTGTGTGTCCGTCATGCACCGACCTGAAAACGGAAAAAGAAAAAACCCCACTTCTATTTTAACGTACTTTCCGACTCTGATACAGTCTGTGGCTCACAGTTAAGATACGAAGTTTTGTGGAGGCCCCTGGAGAGCTTCCCAGCCAGCTTCATCTGGTCGAAATCGCTACGTGTTGGCAGGAACCCCAGTGTCTTCCCTGTGGAGGCGTGGGTTTCGCATTCGGAGTCTCTTGCAGTGAATGGAAGCGGAGGCTCGCGTCGTCTTCTCACTCGGCACCAGTCCGCAGAGGCCACGGTGGCTTCTTATGATCCTGTCTAGCGTCGCAGGGATGGGGCTTTTCATCCAGGGCAGGGACAGCATGAACTTGAGCCGGGCTCATGTGGGAGCCGCTCCGGGCAGACCAGATGAAAGGCAGTCCTTGACCTCCGAAACCCTTCCTCGGGCTGGGCCTTTGGTGGTGGGACTGAATGCTTCAGACCCTCCCGTTTCGTCCCTTCCCCGATTTTATTCCGAGTTTCAAGTTAACACTCACCGTTTTAAGTCTCTAAGTGGGTTTCTTCCTTCCTCCCTGGTTTGGATTCCAGCCCTGCCTGTTTTCCTGTGTTCTGCTTTCTACTGCTGACATTTTCTTTGTCTTATCACTTAATATTATTTCCTCCCAGTCCAGCCATTGGTTTTGTTTTAGCTGCTACTTCCTTCCTAGTTACTGGATTCTGTGAAAACCCTTTCCTAACCTTAAATGTCGGCCTTCTCCCCTCCCAAACTTTTCTGGCCCGTATATTCATGCTCCCGGGGTCTCTCCGTGCCCCACACCCTAAGCCTTGCAGATGTACAGCTCATCAGCTTTGCACCGCTTTAGGCCTCTTTCTGGAAGGCGCTGTTTTCTCCAGAGCAGCCTGGGGTGTTCAGGGAAAACCCTGATGACCGCGGCTGTCCCCTCACCAGCGTGGGGACAGGGATGGGTGGGGAAAGGATTGAGCCGTGCGGATGCCTTCAGGGACTTGTTCAGATCACTGGGAAAGTCCTTATGTTACAGTCAGCCCCTATTAATGTGCGTGCTCTGGTTGAATGGAGTCTCTCATGCGATTCTGCTATAGCTGTAGAGTTTTGGCACCTTCTGTGTTTCGTAACTGTTCTGTTCTTTTTATCAAATGGGCCATCGTTTGGAAATCTGTCATTTTTTCTTCCTCCGTGATTTTGTTAATTGTCTTTGTGTCGCGTTGGAACCTTGCAGAACGCATCCTCGCCAAATCTTTGCGATTTGGAATTAGTATGACGACTTGTTATCTGGGTGCAGTCTGGCGGGAAGTACCTCGTGTCGCTAATACAGTGAGCCACTGAGTGCGGGCTTTCGGGATGAGCTCGACCTTTTACAAATGCCTTTCGTTGTCAGGTGGAAACAAACCTCGCAGAGGAGGTGCGTCTGTAGAAAGAGACACCGACGGTCTACTCTTGTTCGTTTTTTTTGTTTTCTTTACCGACACAGTGTCGGCCCTTGTTGATGTGTCTCAGTCCCTTGGTGCTGGCAGCTTCTCGGTAAGAAACAGATGTTTTAGAGGTGGGTGTGCGTCTCTGGGGGCGCCTGGGGGGCTCAGTCGGCGAAGCGTCCGTCCGACTCTTGGTTTCATTGATCTCGCCCTTCGTGAGTTCAAGCCCCGCGTCGGGTTCGTGCTGGCAGCGTGGAGCCTGCTGGGGATCCTCTCTCTTGCTGTCTCTTTCTCTGCCTGTCCCTGACTCATGCTGCCTCTGTCTCTCTCGAAATGAATAAATAAACTTAAAAAATTAAAAAAAAATAAAAGTGGGTATACATCTCTATTTGTTAGGCGGTTACCAAGGACCTGGGGTAGGACAAGCCCTCAGTGGACTGTCATATGACGCATTGGGGATGAAATGACATAACGTCAAGTATTAACAGTAGTGCCTTGGACAGAGTAAATGCCGGAGCACGTGGGCCATCGTCACCGCCTGGGACTCTGAGTGAGCCCCGGGAGACAGCCTTTCTCGGGAGGGTGGCATGGCCGCCCCCCACGAGGACCTTTGCAGGTGGCAGGGAGATGGAGCAGAGGGCACCCAAAGCATCCAGTTGGCTGCGGAAGGCGTTTCTTTATAGTGACAGGAAGCACAGCTTCTGGAAACACTGATACCAGGAAGTGGCTGGAGTCTGAGACCCGTTCCCCTTTCTTGGCAAAGAATTAAAGGGCAATGTGTTGAAAATAAAAGGGAAGAATTTCTGGAAAGAGAAAGAACTCGGAAAAAAAAAAAAAAAGTGATTGTCATTAGAATTCTTCCATTTAGGGGAATCTAGTTTTTGAGCTGCTGTTATAGTCGTTTTTCCCCATTTATGGATCTCCTGCACCCCCAGCAGATGTGACCTCTGTTCTCTTGGGTGTCTGGATTGTTCACATTCCCTTGGCCTGACTGCAGAGGAATGCTTCCAGGGGGCCTCCCTGCTGCTTGAGGTTGGGGTGGGGGGGGGGGGGGGGGGGAGCTCTGCAGCCCGGGAAAGGCTCAGGTGAGGTGTGTGCCTTGAGAAGATGTGTCTCACATCTCTGGGCCGTTATCCACACTCACACTCAGTTTGTATGGTTTAGCTTTTTTCTTTGCGACTGGTTATTTACTTCAGGGTTTTGTAGATTGGTGGTCTGTATTCTTTTTTTTTTTTTTTTAATGTTTATTTGAGAGACAGAGACTTTGCGCACATGAGCAGGGGAGGGGCGGGGAGGGGGGGAAGGACAGAGGATTCAAAGCAGGCTCTGCGCTGACGGCAGAGAGCCCCACGCAGGGCTTGAACTCATGAACCGCGAGCTCATGACCTGAGCCAAAGTCACACGCTTAAGGGACAGAGCCACCCAGGCGCCCCTGTTGGTCTGTATTCTTAGCTAACTACATGAGTGCTCTTATTCCTATCTGTGTATTCCATTTTTCTTCTGGAATTTAATTCCAAAATTAAATTCCGGAAAGGTAAGAAGGTACCCGTTAGCCATGGTCTCCTTGAGGGTGAATTTTGAGTCTACGTGTTATTTTATTATCTTTTGAAAGATTTTGTTTTGAAATAATCTCCACACCCAACGTGGGGCTCGAACTCACAACCCTGGGATCAAGAGTCCCACGCTCTACCGACTGAGCCAGCCGGGAGCCCTGTGAGTCTACATTTTAGACACCTTTAAAAAACATTCTACAGGGGCACCTGGGTGGCTCAGTCCGTTAAACGTCTGACTCTTGGTTTCAGCTCAGGTCAGGATCTCACGGTTCGGGTTCGTGAGTTTGTGAGTTCGAGCCCTACATCGGGCTCCACTGACAGCGTAGAGTCTGCTTGGGGTTCTCTCCCTCCCTCTCTCCCTGCACCTCCCCAACTCACGCACACATGTTCCTTCTCTCTGAATAAATAAATAAACTTAAATCTGGTTTGCATTTATCTGAAACCTATTATTACAGTATTTTAATTTAAAACTTCACAAGTAATTTGAGGAATTACACTTTTATCTGTCATGATATTTTGGAATCCTTTAATACTATGGAGTGGGCAAATACATTTGAAAAAAAAAAAAGTTAATGTAATTGGCTTCTGCTTTTCAGCAGGTAACAGTTCGTAAGCATTAAAAGAAATTCCAGACGGGCATTCAACTATGCCGCCTGGTGAGTGTGCCCTTCCTTCCTTCTGTTCTTCGCACGGAGCACCTGGGCGGTGATGCCCCTGTCCTGATACCAAAACTGATGGCCAGTTCATCTCTCTGTCCCTGACATCGGGAGCTTGAGGTTTGCTGTCTGTGTATCTCAGATGACTACCGAGTGTAGACTGAATGAGGGGTCCCCAAGAAGCAGTGTGGGACACTAGAAGCCTGGATTTTGGAGTACAGTTTGGGCTCGGATGTCAACTCTGCTTAATTCCCCAGATTGCCAGTTGCCTGCTCTGTAAAATGGGTGCTCAGTAGATGTTAGTTTCCCCCAATACTCTTCCTCCGGAGGAGAAATAACACATCTCTTGTAAGGCCTCCTACCTCGGAGTTTTCTTAAATTGAAGACATTTTACTTCTGTAAAATTTTTGTTTTGATTCCAAGTACGAGAAGCCCAGGTTAGGTTTTTAGTATGAAAACCAGAAGCGAGCACAGAGCGGTTTTCAGAAATGCTTAACACATTGCTTCTGGTTTTCAGAGGAAACTGACTCTGTGACAGGGTCCGCAGGGAACGTCCTTGCGGCCCCGCGTCCTGCTCGCCGGCCTGTGCACCAGGCTGGCCCGCTTTCCAGAGAAGACCTCGCTCCTGTTTTAGGGTTTGACCTGCTGCTTAGCTCGCTGGGCGATGTTGCCTTCCTTTCCCGACTTGCTGAGGAGTGTCCTGGGAGTGTCCTCGGGTGGAAGAATCTGGGGATCTTTGTAGGCGTGCCTGGGGCTTGTTCTGGGTGGAGGTTCGTGCTGGGCTGGTGTCCGTGTCCGTGAACTGCTCACGAGCTCCGACGATGGCGCCTCTGGGTTTCCCCGGACGTGAGTGTGGCCGCGTGTCTGTTTCAGAGCCCTAGGCTGCGCTCCTTCTCTTCATCCCTCAGTTTCCCCAAAGAGAGCTTTGGAAGAATTCCAGTTTCTTTGGTGTTCCCCGAAAGCAGACCTTGGGATTAGGGCGGGTGATTTATTTGAGAGGTGATTCCAGTAGGAGGGAGGGGGCAGCTACGGGAGGGTCCCAGACCGGAGTTGCGGCCACCAGAAGGTGACTTAATTGCATTGAGATGTGGGCAGCAAAGGGCTGGATCCTGGCAGGGACTCCTTCCTCCCAGGTCAAGTGTGTGGGGCTGGGGGGCGTTCACCCCTGGCCTCCTCTGGCTGGGGGAGGGCTGTTTTGGGGAGGACCAGCCCTGCACTTCCAGACTCTTCTTGCCGGAGGGCCACGCGAGCTCTCCTAAAGTGGGGAGGCTCAGGGTTTGCACCCGAGGGAGCCGCGGACGCCGCAGGTGACTGTCCCCTCGCCTGTAGCAAGCCCCGCTGCTGGGCAGTCATCAGGAGAGGCCTGGGGGCAGGGGACCTGGCTTCTGCTGCTAAGACGACACACAGAGGAGACCCAGTTTACTGCCTTCATTCCATTCGTAGAGTCTGAGGCAGATGGTTTTTTAAGAAGTATTAATTCAAGTTCCAAGAGTTTTCTTCAGATCGATAGAATTCCAAACAGTTGTGCTCTGTATGTTCTACATACATACGATGTCTGTTTGTTTTAATATTTATTTATTTATTTATTTATTTTTGGGGGAGAGAGCGCGCGCACAGAGCCGGGGAGGGTCAGAGAGAGAGGGAGACACAGAATCGGAAGCAGGCTCCAGGCTCCGAGCTGTCAGCACCGACGTGAGGCTCGAACTCACGAACTGTGAGATCATGACCTGAGCCGAAGTCGGACGCTTCACAGACTGAGCCACCCAGGCGCCCCTTATAGACGATGTTTCAAGGTGACAATTCGTTTATCTAGCGGCAAGGCATTTCAGTATCAAAGAAAGGTTGACTAGGGACACCTGGGTGGCTCAGTCAGTTAAGCAGCTGACTCTTGATCTCCGCTCAAGTCATGATCTCACAGTTCCTGAGTTCGAGCCCCACTTTGGGTTCTGGGCTGACAGCTTGGAGTCTGGAGCCTGCTTGGGATATTCTCTCTCGCTCTCGCTCTCACTCTCCCCCTTCCGCCCCTCTCTAAATTAAATAAACATAAAAATAAATTTTTTTAAAAAAAGAAAGTTTGATTTATATTCTTGTAAGCTATATGGGAAGGAACATGGACATGACACATTTTGAAAAGGATTTTAGCAAGTTTGAGAACAGAAAAGGTTTTCCAATTAACACTCCGTTAGAGAGAATGTTAAATGAATCAGAACGTTCTATTCAGAGAGCATTCAGATTATCAAGTTTCCACATTTTCGGGTTCCTAGTCCTCAGCCTTTACAAGTGATCGTTCTAAATAATATTTCAAAATTGTAGGGAGTGTAGCTTTACTTAAAAATTTGGCACAGATGGGATTTAGTTTAGTAAAGTATATCATTGCTTTTTTCTGAATCAGGTTATATACAGCATTGATTAAATTATTAATCAGTGCTATTGTTCACAAGTATGGTGACTGCATAAGCCTCATGATAAAGAGACTACTTTAAAATAAATACTAAATCAGGACGCCTGGGTGGCTCAGTTGGTTAACCGTCCGATTTCGGTTCAGGTCATGATCTCGCGGGTGTCATAAGGGCAGCATTTTCACGAAAAAGGAACTTTGGGGCTTTCTGCATAGAATTTGTATCCATGGTTCTCTCTTTTAGTGTCTTGTGGTCCTAAGTCACTTTACGAAGAATAAGGTAGAAATCAAGAGACACATACAAATATATATGCAGTCATCTCTGAGAACCGTAGGACGTTCGTGCGCTTTCTTTTGGCGGAATGCTTTACTTTTTGTGTGGACGGTGAAACTGCTCGGAGAGAGGATATTGACTGCCGTGTCCTGTTTTGTGGATTACTAGGTTAATGCTCACAGAGGTCGGTGGCGGTGTGCTCAGAGTGGCCAGTTTTCTCAAGGAATCCCTGTGTCTCATGCATTCTTGTGTCTTTCCTTTTTTTTTTTTTCCCCCAAAGTGTTGATTAGTGATCCTAGTGGAGATTTGGATAATGTGGCCTTACTTATGATTTAGATACGTTAGAATGATTTTAGCAGGGGTCCTGTGCTGAGCGTGTATAACATGTTGTATGTATGACGTACGACAGTGTATCACGAGGTGTTAGAATACACCATTGTCGAGGAACGCCTGCCTGTGGGCTAATGAATGAATCGTGTAATGGCTACATTACAGAGGGAGAACCACTGGGGCCTCCCTTCATATGTATGATGCCCAGGGATAAACGCAGCAGATGGGGATACTGGGAATGCCCTTCACCTAGAGGAGATGATGGGGATGTTCCAGGGTTATGGGATTTCTTGAAATGGGAATTCTTTTTTTTTTTTTTTTTTTTTTAAGTGTATTTATTTTGGGATAGAAGGAACACAAGCAGGTTAAGGGGCAGAGAGAAGGAGAGACAGAATCCGAAGCAGGCTCCGCGCCATCAACGCAGAGCCCGACGTGGGGCTCGAACTCACAAACCGTGAGATCGTGACCTGAGCCGAAATCAAGAGCCGGACGCTTAACCGACTGAGCCACCCAGGCGCCCCTGGTGCACCCACTTTTGAGAGCGGACTTGGGCAAAGATTACTGTAGAGAAATGAATTTCTCTATGCTCAACGTTCGTGTTGACCCTTTTCAAACTGAATTTGCCTGAGAATGCTGCCGAACAGCAGGTCTGCTGGCTCTCCCTGTCTGTTTCACGCGTGCTCCTCTCCCATTTCCAAAAGAAGAAAAAGACTCTTTCCTACCCAGAACCTCACTGTGGTCCGCTGTCCCAGCGTGCACGTTTGGGGGATGAAGCCAGGGTGCCGTCTCAGAAGGCTCTGTGGGTGAGAATCCAGGCAGAGCAAACCAAGGAGGGCTTCGGCGGGTGAGGCCGAATGTATTTCGTCAGGGTTACGAACTGCAAGGCCCCCGTGTTTCCATCCGTCCGTCCGTCCGTCCATCCACCCATCCACCCATCCATCCATCCATCCATCCATCCATCTTTGAGTTATAATTCAGAAGTGAGACCTTGTCACGGGGTTGCAAGTGAGAACCTTTCCAGACAGAAATCAGGTCTGACCTCATTGAAGATTAGCTTTCTGGTGAAGTTCTGCAGTAGACCTTAACTGAATGAACTATGCCTCACCTCCAAGGTTTTGACAAAAATACGTATAGAGCGTATTTGCTGTAAAAAAATATATACATATATACATATTTGCACGTATTTAAACTTGTGATAAACGTGTTTGTATGTCTTGGGAGCCTACCAAATGTTTTGGAAGTTTAGTATGTTGCAAGAGAGGGAGCGCATACTCAGGGGCCCTGGGCCTGAATTAGCGAGTGGGGTGCTGGGATGTGAGTAGATTACTGGGCCAGAGGGCATTCCCCCCACCCAAGGATCTGAAGGCCATAAAGGGCCGCCTATACACTACGGCCTGCAAGACACCAGTGCATCTGGTGGCTGAACCAACGTGGGCAAATGGGATGGAGTCTCCAAGGGAGGACGAGTCAGAGGAGGAGGGGAAGTCTGATCAGCCAGTTTGGTCGCTTGGCAGAAAGTGGGCTGTGGGCCGGAAGGTGTTCTGGCACAGGACCGACAGGTGTGGGGGCCTGAGCTGGCATCTTGGGCCAGTGGTGTCGCGGTTGCTGCCTTCCCCAGGGCCACGGTGACGTGCCACATTCCCCGCCGGGGGAGCAGAGGAAGTGCACGTGGGAGTTTATGATGGCACCCTTGACAGATGGCGGACGAAACCCAGTTCACAGGAGGACATGCCCCTGAAATGGAGGAAGGGGTGGCCCCAGGAGGCAGGTGCTGCTGGCCTGCCTTGCAGGCGACTCAGTAAGCTGGACAGTTCTGCGGATGAAGTTCTGTGGATAACCACGCTTTCCAGATCTGGAAAGATCACCTGTTTTCTGAATTGTTTTCTATCATCCGTGATCTCATTTGGTTCTTAAGACAGTCCAAAGCGGACAAATCATAAGCTAAGTAAGTCCCGGAACCTAAGAGCTTGGCCCCTGCACTGGTCCCACTGAGGCACGGTCCTGGGACCTTGCCTGTGCCCTAGGAAGACGTGGGCTGAGGGAGTGGACGCTGCCTTTGTGCGCCATCACCCGTCGTGAACTCCCCGATCCGGCCTTCCTGGGGCCAGAGTGTTTCCAGGGTAACTCAAGTGTAATTTTAAAGCCCCTGCTTCTAATGATTTTAGTTATTTTGCATAAGAACCTTTGAAAAATGTGTGGTGCCTTTCTTCTATCTTACCTGTCATTGAGCATCAATTATTGTTCTTTTATAACCTAGAAATGCCCTGTAAAGAACTCTTAAGGCTTATAGTTCTCTTTGCCGCTCTAGCGAGCACTTGATACATAATTAAGACAGTTCTGGGGTTTTGCTTACCTTGTTTCCAACTTTTAAGTTTTTTTTTCCCCATTTTTTTTTCTTCCTCTGTGGGTCTGTGTGCATCAGTCACCCTGTGCTGGTGTCCACGTGCTGCCCAGGAAAGCGTGTGTCCCCTCTGTCTCCTAGGCAGCGTGGTGCCCCCTTCCTCTCTGGTCAGGTCGAGCAGAGGACCACATTTGTGGGTAAGCTCTGAGCCCTGCAGATGGGAACCGCGGGGCCAGCCCCTGGAAGAAGAACAGCCCTTCTGACTGTGTGGGCAGCGCTTACGGGAGTAGGGACCTTGGATGGCTGATCGTTATTTTCTGTGTGTGCATTCTTCGTATTTTCTGGTTGGCCGCAGGGCAAAGTAACAGCCCGAGTAAAGGCACTGTACTGACTGGGTGACGTATCTTATTCTCTGCCAAACTTATAAATTATTTTCAATCAGTAATTTTTTATAAACAAATGTATAAACTCTTACACAAGCTGTGTGTGATCTAGATCTGTATCTTAGGTACACCCTTGCACGGTTTATCAAAACTTTGCTGTACGTGTCTGACTTCCAGATATAAGAATGTGATGTCCTTTCAGCCGTTGGGAACGAGAAAGCCTAGAGGGCAGGCAGTGGAGGACCCGTAGAGCTTGGTCGCAGTTAAGAGGGATGTACAGGTTAGTACTTGGGAGTTCTCCTGCGTTTTTACTTTGTTTTCATGCTCTTTACTTTTTCTTTGAGCTAAAGTCATTAGCTGCTTCTCTTCCCATGTTGGAGGGCCGTGAGTAAGCTTGTCTAAATTTGGCAATCCAATTAGTTGATAAAGTGACATGACAGTTTTACTTGTAGTCCTCGTTGGGGGAGGAAAAAATGTTCCTCTGCCCTTCAGGGTTTTTCTAGACGGTCTAAGAATCAAACTGACATGAGGCAGATTAACGGGAGAAAATCAAACAAAAGTTTAAGAACACATAGATCCCCTATATCTGTTGGAGAGACCCAGGAAAATGGAGTTACTTCCCCCAAATGGCCTGAGCTATCACCTTAAATCCCATCTCCAGGTAAAGAGGGAGGATGTTGGGGGTGGGGAGTCAGTTTTGGTGGGGACCAGGTTCCGCTCGGTAAACAAGGGTGTGATTATTATGCGGATTTAAGTCTTGGCCTTCTAGAGATTTAAAGCCTTCCTCCTCTCCCTGGTACTGAGGGAGATACCCTTACAAATGGAGATTTCCCTTATACATGTAAATGTCTCTTGCAATAGGGTGACCTTTCCTTGGTTTTCAGAGCTTTTCTTGTGTTGCTGTTTCTTAAAAGTTAACCAGTTTAGGATAATCTTTGTGCCTGCGAGGCGTAGCTTGGGTAGTGACCTTTACTCCCCTATCACCTTTATTGACCTAGGATGATATAGCTGTACTTATTTGATAAATGATATATGTTTATTGAGTAAATGGTGTATTATGGTTGGCGATTTGAAAATGCTAGAAAACTTTAATACTACCTGTGTAACAATACAGAAACGGGAAGGCATACAAGTTTTAAAGGATTAAGAAAACGCTGGTCAATAAAAACCATCGGAATTTTTTGTGATTTGAAAATCTCCCGGCAACTTAAAAACATTTACAAGATCTAAAAATTTCACGTGGAGTCTGCCTTGCTTGTATCCTGATGGCAACGAGGGACACGCGTGCGTTTTGGAGAACTTCGGTTCACCTGACGCCGCAGAGGTCGTGGTTTACGTCTCCCTTCATGTTTCGTCTTCGTTAATAAGCGCAGTTGAGAAGTGTAACAGGTGCTGCTTCCTGTAAAGATAAAATTCATCTCTTGAGTTCACAGTGGTGCACAGTAAGATAATGAGTAAAAAGTCTAGAGCAGCAAATCTGTCCTCTGAAGGTGTCAGGGCGTCCTGTAAAGAAGGTAAGACGTGGGATCGAATGACCCGGAGCTTGAAGGTCAAACAGTTTGGATGTTAGTTCCTCTGTCTCCTGGTAGGGGGAGTTTCTGAATGTTTCTCTTCTTCTCTCCTCTCGCCCTCCCTCCCTTACGTTTTGGCCCGGATAAAGAGGAAATAATGAACGTGAAAGTGCTTGCTAAACGGTAAACTTCGGCGCGAATGTGATGCATGGTTAGGGCATTGTTACAAAATCAGGGGACACAGAATATAAAAGTTAATAATTCTCATTGTTATATAATGTTTGAGTGGCAAGTGTGTGTTCTGGGTACTGGGAGACTCTAGTTCTCTCTAAGCATAGTACTTAATTTGCCATTGTTGTTCGCATATTCTATTTTAGGTTGCTAGGTAGGCAACTAAATACATACCTTATTATACGGTGTGGGTGTTGTGTGGGTGAATTAACCTTGGGATGACGAACTTAACTTTTACCAATTTTGACTAGTATATATTTAAATGATCAAGTTTTAAGATTTCGTAGTACATGCTTTAAAAATTTTTTGTTTTATTTTTGCATTTATCTGCGTAGCGATGTTAACAACATAGAGAATACAGCATTAATGTTCTCTCCCAGACACTGGTGCAGATCAGCTGATCCGAGCACGCGAGTACGGCTTACGTACTTTCTTTCAGAATGCGCCACAACGGTGGCAATAATGAGTTTAAGGAAATTTTCTTTTCATTTTTTTGATGTGTTTTTTAATAATCTTTGTTTATTTTTGAGAGAGAGAGACAGAGCATGAGTGGAGGTGGGGCAGGAGAGGGAGACACACACACTCCAGGCTCTGAGCTGTCAGTACAGAGCCCGACGCCGGGCTGGAGCTCCGGAATGGCAAGATCATGACCTGAGCCGAAGTTGGATGCTCACCGACTGAGCCACCCAGGTCCCCCATAAGGGAAATTATTTTTCTTTTAAAGCTAGATTTTCTGTGATACAAAAATGACTTGAGCTCTTCCTTCTTAAACTTCCTTCCTTCCTCTTTCCTTCCTCCTTCCTTCTATCTTCCTTCCTTCCTCCCTCCCTCCCTCCTTCCTTTGTTCTTTCCTTCCTTCCTTCTTCCTTCCTTCTAATTTCCTTCCTTCCTCCTTCCTTCCTTCCTCCCTCCCTCCCTCCTTTCTCCTTCCTTCCTTCCTTCCTTCCTTCCTCCCTCCTTTCTCCTTCCTTCTTTCCTTCCTTCCTTCCTTCGTCTTCCTTCCTTCCTTCCTTCCTCCCTCCCTTCCTTCTTTCTTTCCTTCTCCCCTCTTCCTTCCTTCCTTCCTTCCTTGCTCATTCCTTCCTTCCTCCTTCCTTCATTCCTTCTTCCTTCCTTCTTTACTTCCTCCTTCCTTCCTTCCTCCCTCCCTCCTTCCTTCTTTCCTTCATTTCCTTTCTCCTTCTTCCTTCTTTCATTTCCTTCTTCCTTCCTTCCTTTCTCCTTCCTTCCTTCTTCTTTCCATCCTTCCTTCTTCCTTCCTTCCTTTCTTCCTTCCTTCATTCCTTCCTTCCTCCCTCCCTCCCTGCTTGCTTGCTTGCTTCCTTCCTTCCTTCCTTTCTCCTTCCTTCTATCCTTCCTCATTGTTAAAATCCTTTTGCATTTAGCTTTTGTTTTCATTTAGTTTTGACTGCTAAGTGATCAGAATTGTAAAGTGGTTATAAAAAACAGGGGAAGGGTGTTGTGCTGCATTATTAGAATTGTTTCCAAACAGAAAAGAGTAAAATAGTTTTGGGTTTTTTTTGGGAGGGGGCGGGGGGGGGGGGGCAAAAAGTAGGAGGCTTTACACCCAGGCATTTCACATAAGACACAGTCTTGAAGTCTGATTGAACTCCATTTTGAGTTGGGCCCTTTCATCCAGCATCAAGAAATTCTGACCCATTTTTGGCAGCGATGTTACTGACAGCATTTACTAACACCGAGCATGGGACCGGAGAAAGGAGGTGCAGACTGGAATAAGAACCTTATGGGAAACTTGGATTATGGAGAATAGTTGCTAACGAGCATTTTTTTACTTCAAGAGGTAGAGACCAGGCACAGTTGTAGAAATTATTTTTTGGCTGTTAGGCGAAACTCAAGCCAGATTTCGCCTTCTGCTTTGCACCCCCTGCTTTGTTGTAAATATCATTCCCCAGGGAATTCAGTGATCGCTCCACAAAGGCTTTAGCCCAAATCTGGGAGGATCTCTCCTGTCTGTGCCAGGAAGGCGCACACTCGCGATAGGAGGGTGCCTGGGTTCTTTATTTCCGCACCCTTGGAGGAAGAAATTGGTAGTGTTGGCGTAGACCCTTTTTGCATACAAAATCGACGCTTTTGTCTTTCTGATGCTGTTATGCTGCCTGATACATAGGTGCTCCCAAAAGTATTTGATGAACAGTGACTGAATTCTCATGGCAGACACGGGTAGTGTTGTGACGTCTCTGGGGGGATGTTACCGCCGTCCGCCATAGAGGGCCAGTTTGGGGGAGGTGAGGACAGGTTGCTGTCCGTCATTCATGGTCAGGTACGATCCGCGCATGTCACAGATGGGTTGATTTGGTCATGAACACACACTGGAAGCCAAGGCAGGCCTGACGGGGGCGGGGGGGTGTTGGCGGTGGGCAGGACACGTGGGGGATGGCCGTGTTCCTCTTCTTCGCCACCCTCCCCGAAGCCCCCATCCTGGCCTGTCACCTACTGTCTGTGACAAATCAGTTGCGTAATTTCGTCTTGCCCTACTTACCTCCTCTATGAAACGGAATGGAAAGAATATCACCTTGTTCCTAGGATTAAATTAGCTAAATATTCGGTGCGTAGGACCCCGCACTGAATACCCACCAGCTGTTATTTCTGTTATGGAGGACTCCCACATTAATCATCTCAGGTGTGGTCATAGCCATCTTGCTAAAGGTAGGCCGTTGTTCTACATCAAATCGGTTTTGAGGTGTCAGGTGACCCGGTGACTGTCACTCAGCCCCCGTGGAGGTTGACTCACCCCTGTGCCCTCTCCATAGACCGCCCGGTCTTCCGAGGTGAGGAGGGGCGGGACTGGGGCTGGTCTGGAAGGCGGGAGGTTTGGACAGTAGATAGAATAATGCCTGATTAAAGTAAGCAAAGGGGGCTCACCGCTGTACCTCCAATTCATCCTTCACAAACGAGTTCGTGTGGCGCATAAACAGTCTGTCCCGTCTTCGCAACACCATTGCCTGTGCGGCAGATTCCCCTGTGTGAATAGCGAGTATTTCGTTTGCGGTGGGAAGTAGACGGAACAGACGGCTGCTGTTCTGGGATTCACTTAGAGCCTGGCCACGGGGCCACGGAACGTCTGGAATGTCAGGTTTCCTGTAAGGGCTGCTGCCGACTGCGGTTTTCCTTGTGAAGCTTTTCCAAAGAGCTGTAAATTGTAACACGATTAGAGTGCTTCTTTTTTTATGATTGATGTTTAATCCTCATAATTCTATGTCGGTAGGAAGACTCTGGATTCCATAAATATAACTTATCAAACCACGTTTCCTTATTTTCACCCTCCGTTTGCTCCTCAGAATAATTGTTATTTTGTCTGGAGGTGTGTGCGTGTATGTGTGTGTGCGCGTGCGTGTGTGTGTATGTATGTTGTGCATCAAGATTTTCTTTGCAAGGAGCCAGTGAACTCACTTGGATGTTTGCTAACATGATGAAATGTGTGTGGGGCGAGCACGTGAGACGTTTTCCAGGATGTGTGCTAACCCAAGGATAAAAAATACGGGATTCTTTTCGGTGTATGCATCATATGACCTGAGGTGAACAAGAGATTTTTTTCTTGAGTGCGTGCATGTAAATGTCTAGCCACAGATAGAATTATGCATTTGGAATCTGTAGAAAAACAGAGAACAAATGGGAAGGGACGTCCTAGAGGTCATGGGAAGGGCTCACGTGACATTGAGATGCTTACATAACGATAACGCTTTTACTCTTTGAAACATTGCATCCAGAAAGCTTACTCTAATTGTACAGTAACACTTTTCTGTCAGGAAGACAGAAGCTTTGGTTATCGTGAACTTAGAACATGATATGCCTATCTCTTTATTTTCTGTTTATGATTATTCCTCAGGTGGTTATTCAAGGGATCTTTTTTTCCTTGAATGCCCCAGATTCTATATCTCACCAAGGATTATGATCTTTCACATTTTTGATTTGAACAGACCTGTTCATTTATTTGGATATAAGTGAAACACTTCTAGGAAGTAACCCCACGTCTCTGAGAAAAATTGACAAAATACATAGGTAAGAGAATGTTGAGCTTTGTCACACGTCCCCTTTGGGGTAAATTAAAAGAGGTGTAAATGTAGTCTTAACTCAAAGCAGCCGCTTCCTGTGTCTGTATGCTGTAACTTACAAATCTGGCCTGATACTTGCTCGGGCCAGACATTTCCTAAGTTAATTGTCTACAAACATGGACCTAAGAATGTTTGCAAGTTTCCTCACCTGATCACCGGTGGAAGGGGCTGAGTGTACATCCAGTAAGAGGCAGCACACCGTTGAACTCCCCCCTCCTTCCCAACAGCAGCGAACACACACACACACTTGACTTTGTGCTGTGCCGACAAATGCAATCTGTGATGGTGTGTTTATGCCAAGACTAAATTGGTGCCTCCGTTCAGTCTCCTAAAATGATAAAAATAATAACCACTGCTCCTCACAAAGATTATAACAAGGAAGCTCCCTTTGGGGATATTACCTTCTTCTGATGCCTTTCAGAAATCCATTCTCTATGCGAGGCGTGCGCCCAGGACACTTGCTTCTTCTGGGTTCTCACTCACCTGCTCGTGTCTCCACCAGAATGAATCCAAGCCCTTTTCCAAGGAGGAGACTTCCCCTGCCCCGGGGGGGGGAAGACACTCGCCGCTTCTCGGCGGAGGTGGGGTGGTTCCACTCGGTGTGCAGCTTGGCGGTTCTAGCATGTTCCCTGCCCCCTCTCTCTCCACTCTTGATTAAGGCAAGTGGGTCTTCGTTTAAGTGGTGGTGGGGGGGGGGTTTGGACCCCACTTTCAGGAGGCACCGTAGAGCGATGATCGCCACATCCAGGCTTGAGTTAAGACAGGCCAGAGACCCGCGGACCCACCCGGACCGCGGCCTGTGACCCTGTCAATGCGCTCATTCTCCGGACAGCGGGAATAGTGTTCCGTTTGCCCAGAACAAACAGTCTGCTTTCGTTCTGTGGACCCTGAGCGGTGTGAATGAGCAGTTTGCACTTTTGCCATACTGCCGGAAGTTTACAGTCAAATCGGTGGCTTATCTGTAGTGTGTGGGTCACGTTCTGCAGCGTGAGTTTCCTCTTATCCCTATTTCCGCTATCGTATTTTCCTCTCCTCTTTTGCTTTCTTTCTCATTTCTGTTCAATGTATGTTTTCTCCCTGTACTTTATGAACACTCACAGTGCATACCGTCCGGAGCAAGGTCGTTTGTTACTATTTAGTACAATCCGGAAACAGCAGGGTGTTTTGCCCTTGTTTTGCATGAGAAGCCAGCATTTCATGGTCACGCGGGATTGAGGGCCAGCGGTGGGTCTTTCTCCCAAAACACCCGGGCTCCTTCTGCTGAGCGAGCCGTGTTCTTTCTTGGAAGGACCAGCCAGCACCTGCAGCGTGGCAACTCGTGACGTGATAACTCCACCAGCACAGATGAACTTGACCTGGCCGGTGCTGCAGGCACATCCCGCACCCCACGCCAGACAAACACCTCGGAATTGGCCAAGCTGGCCTAAGGTAGAGGTTCTACCAGTGCCCTGGGTCCCGCCCCAGATCTACTGAACCAGGAACTCTGAGAGTGGGGCCCAGCACCTGCTGATGCGATCTTTACTTTGAGAACCACTCAGGACAGTCATTTTTGGAAAGCAATAGTTCCACTGATAGAATTAAAAAGAAAATGCAGAGGGAGAGAGGATCTCAAGCAGGCTCACGCCCAGTGTGGAGCATGACAGTGATAGCATGAGCTGAGCCGAAATCAAAAGGAAAAAAATAAATAAAAAAATAAAAAGAAAACGGAGTTTTGAATTCGATTGGTAAGGATTCCGTTTTTATACATAGCTTCAGGGACATACCGGTTGTGTGAGAAGAGGAATTTTTATAAAGAAAAATGATCTAAACCATGCCTTTTCTCCAGTACTCCTCCGAACTCCTGTTCCCTGTTTCCTTTGGAGACATAAATGCTGGGTTTTTAAATGTTTATTTGTTGGTTGCGTTTGTTAATTACCACATTCTTTCTTTCTTCCAAGGAGACTTTTTTGCTTTTTTTCCAGCCTGTAATTTCTGTAATTACGAAGAAGGGGTTAGCCTGTAAGTAGAAAGTTGATAATGTCTCTACCAAAGAGATCCCACCTTTCTCAAGATACCGAGGCAGATCATTTTTGTTGTAGTGCTCCTTCCCGCTCCCAGGAGGGACCCCATCGCTTCAACCTTCACGTCCCTCCTAACCCTCTTCTGCACCGAAGCCACCGGGCTCCTGAGGTCCCCAGGTGTCTGTTCCTGTGGCAGCACAGGGCGTGGAGAGGCCACTTCGGAGCTGTGTGTCCGGGACATTAACTTAATGGAGAGGATCAGCTTGGGTGGCTTTTTGAAATACGGTGATTACGGCGAGCCCTCCCCTTATGGCTTCTTGTCGACCGGGAAGGTGCAGGGCACAGTTGTCTTTTCTTTAGGGCTCTCGTCCTCCAAGCAGTGAGTCTCTGGTGTGTAGGAAGTTTGTTAAGTTACAGCGGAAGGAAAGCTCTTTCCAGGGAGAGAGGTCCCACCGTCTCCGTGGTCCAGGCACTCTGACTAGCTGTTAGCTGACGTTTGACTTCTCAGCCTCCCTCCGGAGCTTTCTACTCGGCCCGGAATTCTGCGTCCTTGGACTGGAAAGCAGCCTAGCTTCTGTGGCCCCCTGCTTAGCGGGCCTCCTTTAGCTCAGCCTCTTGGCGCCCTCTGTAAATAAATAGTTATGTCACCGTCCCCTTGGAGCATTAGTGGTGGTGGTGGTTTGTACCCCACTTCTGCATCTGAGGTTACTTTTGTTAAGGTTGGATTTCAGGGGCCTCGGTTAGGTGTCTGATTCTTGATCTCGGCTCAAGTCATGATCTCACCGCTCATGGGTTCGAGCCCCACGTCGGGCTCTGTGCTGATGGCACAGAACCTGCTTGGGACTCAGTCTCTCTTGCTCTCTGCCCCTCACCCGCTTGCACGCTCTCTCCCTCGCTCTCTCAAAATAAATAAACTTAAAAAAAAGAAGTTAGGTTTTTTGAAGAGATCTAAATATCTGACAGACGTTTGTAAGACACTTCCTAGATCACACACACTGCTTTGGAGGGTCGTCTCCTTTCTCCCCTCTTCACTCTTCATAATAGTTTTAAATTACGTGTGTAATATTACTTATCTATGATTCTATAACATTTCATCGGGTAATAAAAATGTGGGAAATTATTTAATTCAGACATACTGTAATCAATAAATCTGTACTGATGCAGATAAGGCCCCGTTTATTTTTGGAAGGAAATGACTGATGACAGTTCGTTATTGTTCAAATTGTCTCACTGTAGCCAATGCCAAGAGGATTGATTTTTTTTTTTTTTAAATGTCTCACCCCTTCCCCCAGGTAGACATTAAGGATGATGCACGCATTAATGAAATGCCAAGTGGCTGAGCTGAAATGAACCTTCCTCTATCTGATCAAAAGAAAACGTTGGCCTCACACACACTACACAGGAAAACATAAGTGCAGTTATTTTGATGGCAATAGTTATTGTTAAAATAAAATGCGTCGCACTGGACTGATTTGCAGGAGAGCTAGACAGCGTTAGACTCGGTGCACATAAGGACTCCATCCAGCTGATTCTGGAAGAGCTGTGCTTTTTCTTCTGTCTCCCCAAGATTGCCTTTATTCTTCCCCCTTTCTACCCAGAAGACCCGCTCTCCGTGCGTAGAAAGGCCCTACACCATAGATCTTTCTGTAGGCTGCAGGCATCATGCTTTCCATGAGATTACTTCACCTTTTTCCCTATCTGTATCAAAATGATAGGGTAGTCAAGTATACGTTCCTCTAAGAATTTTCAGCAGAAAAAAATTTCTTTTCCAAATACGCTCTGTAAAGGCATCCTACCAGGGTTAGTCATGGCGCTCAGGACGGGAGCCTTGTCAGCATGGGATGTAGGATAACAACTAGAACAAAGCATGATAAGGACAGACTTCCTTCACAAACAACTGCTGTGGGCAGTGGATTCTAGATAGGACACCAGAAGCACAAGCAACAAAAGAAAAAAATAGATACATTGGGCCTCATCAGAATGAAGAACTTCTGTGTGTTAAGGGGACACTATCAAGCAAGTGAAAAGACAACCTATGGAGTGGGAGGAG
The DNA here is from genome assembly GCF_023721935.1 of Panthera uncia. NCBI lineage: Eukaryota > Metazoa > Chordata > Mammalia > Carnivora > Felidae > Panthera > Panthera uncia. The sequence continues at coordinate 116,128,925 of NW_026057580.1, read as the reverse complement.
ATACTTGGAAATCTGATAAAGGTTTAATATCCAGAAAAGATACAAAGAACTTGCATAACTCCACAACAAAAAGACAACTCAATTATACAATGATCAAAGGACTTGGATAGATATTTCTCTAAAGAAGATAAACAAATTGCCAATAAGCACATGAAGAGATGCTCGTCATCAGTCATTAGGAAAATGCAAATCACAAGCAGAATGAGATAGCGTCTCTCACCTACTACGATAGCTATAATCGGTAAAATGGGAAGGATGTGGAGAACTTAGAACCCCTTGTTTGCTGCTGCTGGGAATATAAATCAGTTCAGCCAGAAGGGCAAACAGTTTGGTGGTTCTTCAAATGCTAAACATAGAATTACCACGTGACCCAGCAATTCCACTCCTAGGTATGTGTCCGAAGGAACCCTAACCTGGGATTAGAACAAATACTTGAATGTTAATGTTCATCACAGCATGACTCACAACAGCCAAGGGTCCAAACACCCCAGGTGTCCATCAGCAGATGAATGGATAAACAAAATAGGGTCTATCTATCTATGCAGTTGAATATTATTCAGCCTTAAAAAGGACAGAAATTCTGACACATGCCACCACATGGATGAATCTCAAACACATTATGCCAGATACAAAAGGATAAATATTGTGTGATTCCACTTATACAGATTATCCAGCAAATTTATTGAGACAGAAAGTAGAATAGGATACCATGGGGTGGGGGGAGGAGAGAATAGGAAATTATTATTTAATGGTCGCAGAGTTTCTGTTTGGGGTGGTGAAAAAGTTTTGAAACCCTAACCCTATGGCAGCGGTCACACAACATCGTGAACGTAATGACTGCCACTGAAGTACACGCTTAAAAATGGTTGAAATGGGGGGCCTGGGTGGACATCTGACGTTTGACTTTGGCTCAGGTCATGATCCCAGGGTCGTGGGATCAAGTCCTGCGTCGGGCTCCCGCTGAGGGTGCAGCCTGCTTAAGATTCTGTCTCTCCCTCCGCCCTTCTCCCCTGTCACATGCGCTGTGTCTGTCTCTCTAAAATAGGACAAAAACAAATGAATGGTCGAAATGGCAAGTTTTGTTACATACTTTTTAACCACAGTTGAAAAAAATATGCCACAAACCATCGAATTGTACACTTTAAATGAGTTAGTTATGTGGCGTGTGGATTATATCTCCATATGACTGTTAAAACCCAAGTAGTATGGATATTTCAATGGACCTAGTTGACTGTGGATGTGCTCATGTCCATCATGGAAAGCTTGACCCCCGCCAACCGCGCTCTTCTACTTCAGCCCCGCTTCCTGGGCAGTACAGACGGTGGGAGGCTTTGCTTAATCTTCATCCAGATAAAATAAAGGCTCCAGAGATCTACCTGGAGAAACTTCTATTCCATCCAGACACCTACGTCCCTTGATCATTCATTCAGCAGAAGGCAGGGGAAGGAGCCAGGACAAGTCTGTTTGGTTCCTGCAAGTCATTATATGTTAAATTGCATGGAATGACTAAAATCCGTTTTCCCCATAATTACAGCTCCAAGTACGTTCAAATCAATGTTGAAATAGCCACGCTTGGATTCCCTGCTTTTGTACTGAAGTTAAAGGTTTCAAGGAACGTGAAGTGGTTTTGGATGACGAGTGGCTCACGGGCGATTCTTCCTCATTGCGACTGAGTTCTTTATATCGACAGTGGGGTTTAATTGAAACCAAAATGAAACTGCTACAGGAAAAATGATTTAATATGATAACAATTTATTCTTGTTAGTTTTTAAATGGAAAGCAATTGCTGCTTCTCAGCTGATTAAAATTCTCAAGTGTGCTTTGATTAAGAGAAACCTCCTAACTCCAAACTGGGCTAATTGAAAGGAGTTTTTAATGTTTCTTCCTGCTTTACTTGGACGGTGTATAAATTAATTTATATCTAATTAAGAAAATAAAAGGTTTCGGTTTGAACGTGTCATTCAAATGACGCGACTCCTGGCTTTCCAAATGCAGGACGATGGTGATATTTACGAGCCCCAGGTTGCCAGAAACATTTTTCCGTGGAACCTTATGTGCTGTTAAGGTCACACTTTGGGTGGCAGGCAGCTTTCTGGAATTTTTTTCCTAATTTTGTTGTCATGTTGTTGTCTAAGGGGAACAAAGAACACGTGCTATGCCATGGGCCCTTTGTAATTAAGTTTCTCTGTGTTCTAGCTGATTCCGTCGAGTGTTTCTCTCTCTCTCTCTCTCTATCTCGCTCGTTCTCCCGCTCTCTCCCTGCACAGCCTAACTTTTCGACTCTTAGGAGCTCTGCAAAAGTTCTCTCCACGGTTACTCATCACGCCCTCCCACACCATCTACCCACTTGCACATTAAAAATCCTGAAATAGGGTAAAGTCATTTATCTCTGTATTTAAAAAACCACACACACACACACACACACACACACACACCCCGTGACAATCGTGGTATCAGGGATTCTAACTGGGACAAAAGTCTGTGCCTTTTTAACACAAAGGTCTGCTTTCAGTTAAGTAAGGGGTCTTTTCAGTATGTGGATTTTTGTTTTTTAAGTCTGGCAGTTCGAGTATTCAGAGCGTTGCCGTTCTCGTTACTCTGAGGAAAACGTAATTGCAGAATCTCTATAATCTGTCATCCTGGAGGTTTAGACCAGTTTAGTGGATTTCGGCACCTTTTCAAGTGCCGCACTTGAAAAAAACGAACCATTTTGGGTAGAAGCCTTTGAAACTTTGCTTGGAAATGATGTATGTCACCGTGACTCCCAAATCAGAGCAGACTCATATCGCTGACCCTTTTCTGGATAGAAGTAAACGGAACTTCTGTGTCAGGCACTGTCCTGAACGTTTTGCCTGGATTATTGTAGTTAAGCCTCCGTGCATCCCGGTGAGGGACTGATGGTAATCCTCGCTGAATATATAAGGGGAAAAAAATGTCAGGTTACATCATGAGGCCTCTGAACACGGAGAGAAGCGGGGCGAAACTGATCCCAGGGTGGTACTGTTCTCTTGATTTCTGGAGTTGAAGGTTCTAACTCTGGAGTAGTCTCTTAAAATCCTGATGATTGGAGGTTTTTATCATTTACAGTCGTTTTTGTTTGTTGTGCTGACGTACCTCGTCATTGGCTTATACTCCAGATAAGTGGGGTTCAGCACCGTGTATCAAGCAAGAAGAATAAGCTGCTTTCAAGTGAAAGATTGAGAGGCCACCTTATTAGTAAGTTGCAGTCACTGAACTCTGGAGGCTTTATCTTCTGTGATGTATTCCCAGCTACCAATTCATCGTTCTTTAAAATGTTTTCATGATTTTGTGCCATTTTTAAAAGCGTATGTTTGTAACGTGCTTTCTTTGATGATATTTCAAGCATTTGCTTTTTTTTAAAAAAAATGTTTATTTATTTTTGAGAGAGAGAGGGAGGGAGGGAGGGAGAGGGGTAGAGAGAGAGGGACAGAGAATCAGAAGGAGGCTCGGTGCCGTCCGCACCGAGCCGGACCCGGGGCTCGAACCCGGGGCTCGAACCCACGAACTGTGAGATCGTGACCTGAGCCGAAGTCAGATGCTCAACCCACTGAGCCCCCAGGCGCTCCCAAGCATTTGCTTTTTGCCAGTGTTTAGATTCCTCTGGTTTCCTGTCTCTCTCTCCTCCTCCTCTCTGCACTTCCTGTGCCATAGGTTAGAAGGCACAGGGCATGAGAGTCCCTTAGATCTAAGTTGATCATAAAGGAATTTCTTCCTTTACAGGGTTTCTTTCTGGCGTAAACTTGTCAGCAGCAGGTGTTTTCTGCTGGCTCCCCTGTGTGTGTGCGTGCGTGTGTGTGCACGTGCGTACATACTTGTGCGTGTTCTACCATACGGATTTTATTAGGTATTTAGGGCGGAGAGGAAGCGTGTTAGTTCGGGCCGCCCGGGGAAACAGACCAACTCCAATCAGAGCCAGTTGTGGGGGTGTGAGCACAGAGAGAGAGACAGAGACAGGCAGACTCACTTTAAGGAGTTGGCTCACGTGATTGTGGGGGTTGGCAAATCTAAAGTTTGTAGGGCAGGCTGGAAGTTCAGGCAAATGCTAGTGTTTGCAGTCTCAGAGTCCAAATTTTGTAGGGCAGCAGGCTGGAAACTTGGGCAGGGTTTCTGTGTTGCAGTCTTGAGAATTCCTCCTTGGAGGAAACCTCAGTCTTTGCCCTCAAGGCCTTTGACTGATTGGACGAGGCCCACCACATTTACGGAAGGTCCTCTGTTTTACCCAGAGTCGCCTGATTTAAATGTCCATCGCATCTAAAACGTACCTTCACAATAACATCTAGCCTGATGTGTGACAAAACAGCTGGGCACCACGGCCTAGCTCTCCCGGGAAGAAAGGAAAACAGTTTAGGAAAATAACCTATCGGTTAGTAACAGTGGGTATGACAGACGAGGGAGAGGCCTCTCTGCGTCTGGGATTTGGTCTTCTCGATCAACCTCCCATATTCCTTTACAGATGAGGATCCCACACAGCTTGCCAGATTCGAAAGACAGAAGGTCTTTTCAATGTCAGAAGAATGCCTTTTGGCCTTCTAAAGTGTATATTGTGAGCATTATAGGCAATTCATACTTTTACTTATTTATGTATTTATTTTTTATGTTTATTTATTTATTTTATTTATTTATTTTTAATGTTTTATTGATTTTTGAGACCGAAAGAGACAGAGCATGAATGGGGGAGGGGCAGAGAGAAAGGGAGACACAGAGTCGGAAGCAGGCTCCAGGCTCCGAGCCATCAGCCCAGAGCCTGACGCGGGGCTCGAACTCACAGACTGTGAGATCATGACCTGAGCTGAAGTCGGACGCTCAACCGACTGAGCCACCCAGGCGCCCCATGTGTTTATTCATTTTTGACAGAGAGAGACAGAGCATGAGTCGGGGTAGGGCAGAGAGATAAGGAAACACAGCATCCGAAGCAGGCTCCAGGCTCCGAGCTGCCAGTACGGAGCCGACGCGGGGCTCGAACTCACGGACTGTGAGATCATGACCTGAGCTGAAGTCGGACGCTTACCCGACTGCGCCCCCCGGGCGGCCCTCTCCTCTTCCACTTCTCCTCCCCGTCGTCACCTCCCCATATTCACGCACTGCTGGGGTGGCGTCAGGGTGGGAGAGGAGACACGAAAGTAAACAATCTGGTGTCTGTATTCCACAGACACAGACACTGGTCCATGGTTTAAAAAAAAAAAAGTGTCATGGCCCAGAATACTGAGCCAGTTTTTTTAAAAGTAGAGAATAAGAATTGATAGGAAAACAACGCGAGTAATGGCCATGTGTGAAGGGATACGAATAGGGAAAGGTTACAATGTGTCTTGGCATTTTTGAAACGGATTCTTCATTGCAGGATTGTAGCTCAGTGTATGTTGAGGCCTCGATAGGGCAGGATAGCTCAGATTGGGTGCTGATCAGATATGTCACCTCATGTAATCCCTACAACCTCCCCGTCATCTAGGGATTTTAGATGCCACACCACACCAGTTTCAGTAACTTGTCCGGGGCGCTCCGGGTTTGTCTGATTCTGAAGATTCGTCTACACTTGATCAGTACCCTACACATCGCTCCCATGCTAAGCAGGGCACGGGCCCACGGCCCGTCTGCACTCAGAGGTTCTTCTGGTTATTACCCACATAGCATTGCTTTTGACTTTTTGCACTTTGATGCTTATCCAGCCCATGTCGTCCTTCACACCTCGTCGGAGGGTTCACGCCGCTGGCCGTGAAGCTCACGTGAACAAGGCTGTTACAAGAGGACGGGAGGCCAGTACTGATCACCACGGTCTTGCCCCAGGGATGGTATCTGGTCAAGGTGGGGGACAAGGGGCAGGGCTGACTCATGTGCAGATATAACTTGAGGGGTCCTGAACCCCCTCTTGTGGAAGAGACTCATGTGCTTCTTGGATCTTCTGGCTCAAGTGACTTTTTCCCCCCTCTCTGTTCCTGGTCCTTCCTTCACAATAGACCACTGTCTCCTCCAGGAAGGCAGGCTATTTGCACGTGAACTGCAGCCGGTTTTATGTCTGACATGGACGTGAGCCGCTGTGGTGGGAGGAGAAGGAGGCTAATACAGATGGGCAACACAGGACCACGTCTGGAGACTCTTCAAGTGCCTTTTCTGTGTTTGCGGAATGGGCAGGTTTCGGGCCAGATGCAGGCTCTGGGATTTAGACTCGAGGGTTGCTATCGGGGTGAATTCTGCCCCAGTTTCTTTTCTGCCTGTGTAACTTCTAAGTTAGCATTTTGTTATGCCATCGTAGAGTAAGAAAACCTCCAAATTACTACAGTTATGTGGTCTGTAAATGTAGTTGGTTTTCTTACGTAGCCGATTTACCAATGTAGCAAACACATGTAACAACACACAGGGTGTACGTATATGTCTGTATGTTATCAGAGAAGCAGGCTCAGTGTATTCTTCTGATGGTTTTATTGGTCACTTTTCTAACATTTAATTAATATATGTAACTTATTTTAGGGAAAAGCAGCCTTAATTTTTGTGTGATTATTCCACTGTCGACAGTCTGCTTCACTACGGAGAAGTGTGCAAATACATGTGGATCCTAAAGGCAGAAGGGCAGTGGTGTTTATTCTTTATTATTTACTGATTTTGTGGGGCACCTGGGTGCCTCAGTCGGTTGAGTGTCTGACTTGATTTAGGCTCAGATCGTGATCTCATGGTTCGTGGTTTTGACCCCTGCGCTGGGCTCTATGCTGACAGCACGGAGCCTGCTTGGGATTCTCTCTCTCCCCCTCTCTTGTGTTCCTTCCCTGCTCATTCTCACCCTCTCTCTCGAAATAAATATAAATTTAAAAAAGATTGATTTTGCGAGCACTTTTGAGAAAAAACTAAAGCTGGATGTATCACAATTCCAGATTTCAAGGTATATTTCAAAACTGTAGTCATTAGAACAGTGTAATACTGAGTAGACCTACAGATCAATGGAACAGAAGAGAAAACCCACAATATATGGTCAATTAATCTTTGACAAAGCAGGAACGAATATTCAATGGCAAAAAGATAGTTTCTTAAACAAATGGTTTTGGGAAAACCGGACATATACATGCAAAAGAATGAAACTGGACCACTTTCTTATACCATACAGAAAAAAAACCAAAAAAAAAAAAAAAAAAAAAAAACCAGAAAAACCTCAAAATGGATTAAAGACCTAAATGTGAGACCTGAAACCATGAAAATCCTAGAAGAAACCACAGCTGGTAATGTCTCTCACATGGGCCATAGCAAAATTTTTCCAGATATGTCTCCTGAGGCCAGGGAAATAAAAGCAAAAATAAACTGTTGGGACTGCATCAAAATAAAAAGCTTCTGCACAGCAAAGGAAACAGTCAACAAACTGAAAGGCAAACTGCCGAATGGGAGAAGATATTTGCAAATGACATATCTGATAAAGGGTTAGTATCCAAAATATATAAAGAACTTATACAACTCAGTATCTCCAAAACCAGTAATCCGATTAAAACCGGCAGAAGACAGGGAGATAGTTCTCCAAAGAAGACATCCAGAGGGCCAATAGACACATGAAAAAGTGCTCAGTGCCACTCACCATTAGGGAAATGCGTATCAAAAGTACAATGAGGTTATCGCCTCACACCTGTCAGAGTGGCTAAAATCAAATACACAAGAAGCAACGAATGTTGGCGAGGATGTAGAGAGGTAGGAACCCTGCTGCACTGTTGTTGGGAATGCACACTGGTGCAGCCACTATGGAAAACGATACGGGAGTTCCTCAGAGAGTTGAAAACAGAGCTCCCCTACGATCCAGTAATTGAACTCCTGGGTATTTACTCAGTACAAAAACACTAAATCCAAGGGATACATGAACCCGGGTGTTCATAGCAGCACTATTTACAATAGCTAAATTAGGGAAGCAACCCACGTGTCCATCGGTGGATGAATGGATAGCGAAGGCGTGGTATGAATATACAATGGAATATTATTCGGCCGCAAAAAAGAATGAAATCTTGCCATTTGCAACAACAGGCTTGGAGCTAGGGTATGATGCTAAATCGGAATAAGAGAGAGACAAATACCGTATGATTTCGCTCGTATGTGGAACTTAAGAAACAAATGAAGAAAGGAGAAAAGAAACCCCCAAAGTGACTCTTCCCTATAGAGAACACGCTGATGGTTACGTGAGGGGAGGTTGGACGGGGGGTGGGGGACATAAGTGATGGAGATTAAAGAGTATCCCGATGAGCCCTGAGGAACGTACGGAAGCGTTGACTCTCTGTATCGTACGCCCGAAACTAACAACACCGTGTGTTAACTGTATTGAAATTCAAGTGGCAAAAGATGGATGTTGTGTTTGGCTGACGCTTCCCTCGGCTTAGTCACATGTGCCCTGGGTAGGCTGACCGGTGGGCCCTGGCTGGCCCGGGGCTTTCCCTCTTTCGGCTCGGAGCATCCTCTTACTGAGAAACCCCTCACTCCCAGCAAGCCGGAGGGCCGTCCGTGGGTACCAGACTTGCCAAGGAGCAGGGCTACAGGCTCCCGCTTCCCCTCCCCCTCCCGCCTTGGGTACAGACGGCCGATGGCTGGCCAGATGTAAGTTGTTCCTATGGAGTTGAAGAGGTGTGGCATCGCAGTCGATACCGCGGTTCCTAAGGCTGACCCCTTCCCGAAATCGCGGCCCTGCCTCCTTCAGCATTTTGCCATCGCAAGGGGCCCGCTTGCCTGATGGAGTCAGGTGATGCGCAGGACTCTTCCTTCCAGGGGAACCTGTGCCCTTTCAGGCTTTTGCCGCGCTTGAACCTGCGCTGCTCCGGCATTTCGGTTTGGTGCAGACGTAACCGCACGTGGGAAAGCGCATCCGGGAAAAGGTCAGTGTTGTGTTACTACAAACCCTTCTGGTAGGAAGATACGTTTGCTTGGAGCCGTGCCCTCCGTGTTGATCCTGGGCATCTAACACGGGAACAGCACCGACTCGTTCTGCATCCACGCGAGAGACGTCTGCCGGGGTAATTCGAAAGTAAGATCTTTTCAGTAGCATACGTTGAAAAAATGATCTCAGAGAGTTGAATGGCGTTGAGAACTTATTGTGAAAATACGGGTGGTGGACTATATCGTGTGTGCCTTTTTCTCTGTTGTTTAGGAACCCGCTGGGTCATTTGTGGAGGAAACTGTAGTGCGTTCTGAATTGTGGGACTCGGGAGAAACCGATCGTGATTCGTCGTCTGTTGGCGAAATGCATTTGTGCTAGAAGGAAGCTAGTCTTCGGACATTCGGTGGCCGTGTAATAATTTGCTAGTAGGACACGAATTTGTGCTTGTAGCAATGACATTGCCTCTTCTGGATGTGTTAACCTGTATTTTGTAATTTGCTAACACAAACTTTAGAATCTTCCACAGAAGGCCCACCCCCGTTAGGCTGTCTGTCTGAAGAAAATGCTTCTCCAAAGAAGTGAAACCACTTGGGGAAGAGATGCCATTGTCTTTTAAAGAGTGTTGACTGTGGCTGCCAAGGAGCTGCTATTTCCTGAAATCACGCAGTGGCTGTTGAAGGCTGTTTCCTGGGACCTTGCTGACTATGGTTAGGGGGCTTCGGCCTCTTTGGGACTGGGCCTTGTACTGAAGACAGCACTTATTTTCAGAATAATTTTATAGATTGGTTCCCGACAGGGTTTCGGGTAAGGAGACTAGACGTGCCAGGCACGGCTTACATTCAGTTCTGCTGACTTGCGTCCCTTGTCGTGCGGATAGGGACAAATGACACAGCTGACCTGGAGAATGCCTTGTGTGCCGTTGGAGGGAAGAACAGAGGAAATGAAGTTCAGGGAACTTACTAGAAAGCCAGTGTTGCCAAGCTGCAAATCGGGCGTAAAAACTGAAGGAAGAAAATTGAAGTCTGTGGGTAAAATCCAGGATTACAAAATCTAACGTGAATCAATGAAAATAGGTTTTGCTTTCTTTCTTTCCCTCCACTTTGGTCTTCAGGGTGTGATGCATACATTCCCCTGCGATGCTGCAGACCCAGGGGGTTAGATCACAGGAACCAGAAAATGAAAGTGACCACAGACGGGGAATGGTGTGAACTCAGGCAGAGGACACGGAGGGAGGGGCCGAGCCAGAGCAGCAGAAAAGTGAAAAGACACTTGAATTTTAGCAAAATACACTGGGTGGTGGGTAAGCTGATAAAATTAACCTGAACTGAATTAAGTCTTGTTCTTATGCCCAAAATACTGCTTTGCTAGAAGGAGTTTCAAGAGACAACTTTAAGTATCATACGTAAAAGAATATCGGACTCACAAATCTGATGCCGTATCATCGCTTTTTTTTTCTTCTTCTTTTATCAAACCCACAAAGTGATAATAATCTCACTGCTTTCATCAGAGCCGGATAATCTTTGCCGTTTGCTTCTGTGTGTCACATATGGAAGATATCCAAACTTCTCTTCATCACTTCGGTATCAGAAACATCCAGCAAGAGTTTGTTGAGAGTGCCTGCATAAAACGTGTATTTGGAACACTGACACGTAAAATGATAGGTTTCGCCTAATTGTTATGACAGTTAGCTACCTTATGAAATTTGCTTTGTCTTAAAATAATGAATGGGGTGAGGCTATTTATTTTCTATGTATTTTTGCAAATTCCGCCCAATGGATTGAACGTTTTGCTTGGATTCCTGTTTCATCCCATTCTTGACAACGAACAGTTCCCACGCTTAGCATTCCTTGTTTCTGTTTCATCAGGAGACTCCCCAGAGTCTGAGCAGGGGTTTTAACGTGTTCTCCGTCCCGCTTCATTTAATTCAGATAGTTAGCGAGTGCCTCCTGTGTGCCAGAAAGTCCTCTAGGTGCTGGAAATAGAACAGTGAACAGAGGAAGGCAAGTCTCGGTTCCAGAGACAAGATAGGAGAACACCTGATAATGGCTTTGGTGGTTTGGTGTGTTGGGGGAAAACCTACCGGAATGGGTCACGGCGAGTCTTGAAGGACAAGTAGGAGTTAACCAGCAGGTGGGGAAGAAGGGGGGTGGGAGGGAGGGTGTCCTGCAAGAGTCAAGGCCAGGCACGAGACACGCGCACGACCACCCGTGGACCTACCATGGAGGTCCGGGCGCTTGGAGTTTAAAGTAGGGAGCTGAGTGGTGGGGGGTGAAGCTGAAGAGGTGATTTGGGATCAGATATTTAGAAGCCATACTGACATTTATTTATTTATTTTTGTATGTACCAGAGATGCGCTTTGTTTTTAAATTTTTATTCAATATATTTGAGCTAAAAAAAAAAAAAAAAAACGCCACAAAAAGCCCATCACTCATTTCTCACCCCTACCCCTCTGCCTGTTGCAACCTCCAATCGGTTCTCTGTATCTATGAGTTTGTTTGAGTTTTTGTTTTCAGACTCTACATATAAGAGAGATCCTGTTGTACTTTTCTTTCTCTGATTTAATTCTCTTAGCAAAATGCCCTTGAAGTCCATTCGTATTATTACAGATCGCAAGATAACTTTTTTTTTTTTTAAGGCTGAGTAATATTCCATTGTGTATATGCACCACAATTTCTTTACCTATTCACCCACCCGTGGACACTTAGGTTGTCTCTGTATCTGGGCTGTTGTAAATATTGTCGCAGTGAATATGGGAGTGCAGACGTATTTTTCGTTTTCTTTCGATAAAAACCCAGAAGTAGGATTTCTGTAGCATATGGTAGTTCTATTATTTTTAATCTTTTTATAGGTATTATTTTTAAGTTTATCTGTTTATTTTGAGAGGGAGAGAATCCCAAGCAGGCTGCACGCTGTCAGCACAGAGCCCGACGCGGGATTTGTCTCGCAAACCATGAGATCATGACCTGAGCCGAGATCAAGAGTCAGATGCTCAACTGACTGAGCCACCCAGACGCCCCTGTTTTTAATGTTTTGAGGAATTTCCATACTGTACTTCATCATAGTTGCACCAGTTTACATTCCACAAAGGTTTTTTTTCCTCTCTGTCTCTGTCATTGTCAACGGTTGTTATTTCTTGTCTTTTTGATAATAGTTGTTCTAACGAGTGTGAGGTCATATCTCACTGTGGTTTTGATTTGCGTTTCCCTGACAGTTAGCGAGGTTGAGCATCTTTTCATGGATCTGTTGCCCATCTGTCTATCTTCTTTGGAAAATGTGTGTTCAGATCTTCTGCCCATTTATTAATCAGATTGTTTTTGCTATTGAGTTGTAGGAGTTCTTTGTATAGTTGAGATATTAACCCCTTACGGGATACATGATTTGTAAATATCTTCTCCCATTCAGTCGGTTGCCTTTTCATTTTCTTGATGCTTTCCTGGCAGTGCAGAAGTATTTTAGTTTGACATAGTCCCACTTATTTATTTTTGCTTTTGTTGCCTTGCTTTTGGTGTCAGATTTAAAAATATCCTGAGACTGATGTCAGGGGGCTTACCACCTGTGTTTTCTTCTAGGCGTTTTATGGTTTTAGGTCTTATGTTCAAGTCCTCAATCCATCTTGAGTTAAGTTTTGTCTATGATGTAAGACAGTGGTCCAGTTTCGTTCTGTTGCATGTACGTGGCCGTCCAATTTTCCCAACACCGTGTGTTGAGGAGCCTGTCTTTTCCCCATTGTATGTTCTTGGTTCCTTTGTCATAAATCAGTGGCCTATATGCATGGGTTGAGTTATGGGCTCTCTGTTCTGTTCCATTGATACATGTGTCTGTTTCTATACCAGTACCATACTGGTTTAATTACTACAGCTTTGTAATATAGTTTGAAAAATCAGGGGTGTGATGCCTCCAGCTTTGCTCTTTATCCTCAAGGTTGCTTTGGCTATTCAGGATCCTTTGTGGTTCCCTACAAATTTCAGGATTGTTCTACTTCCGTGAGAAGTACCCTTGGGGTTTTGACGAAGATTTCATTGAATCTGTACGTTGCTTGGGGTAGTACGGACATTTTAACTATATTAACTTTTCTAACGTGTGAACACAGAGTATCTTTCCATTTATTTGTATTCTCTTCCGTTCCATTCACCGATGTCCTGTAGTTTTCGACGTGCAGTCTTTTGCTTCCTTGGTTGATTTTATTACGTATTTTATTCTTTTTGAGGCAGTGGTAAATGGGACTGTTTTCTTAATCTCTCTGATAATTTGTTATCAGTGTATAGAAACAGCTGATTTTTGTATTCCAATTTTGTATTGCGTACCTTCACTGAATTCGCGTATTCTGACAGTTTTTTGATGGAGTCTTTAGGATTTTCTATGTATAACAGTATGTTATCTGCAAATAGTGACAGTTTTACTTCTTCCTTTCCAACTTGGACGCTTTTTATTTCTTTTTCTTGCCCAGCTGCTCTGGCTGGAGCTTCCAAAACTGTGGACATCCTTGTCTGTTCCGGATCTTAGAGGAAAAGCTATCAGCTTTTAACCGTGGAGTATGATGTTAGCTGGGGGCTTGTCATGTGTTGTCTTTATTGCGTTGAGGTACGTTTTGTCTGTATCTGCTTCGTTGAGCGTTTTCATCATAAATGGATGCTGAATTTCCTCACACGCACTTTCTCCATCTATTGAGATGATCGTATGATTTTTATCCTTCATTTTGTTACTGTGGTCTATCACATGGATTTGTGGATTTTCTTTAAATGTTTATTTATTTTTGAGAGAGAGCCAAGGAAGGGCAGAGAGAGAGGGAGACAGAGGATCTGAAGCAGGCTCTGAACCGACGGCAGAGAGCCTGACGCGGGGCTCAAACTCAGGGACCGTGAGCTCGTGACCTGAGCTGAAGTTGGACCCCTAACCTACCGAGCCACCCAGGTGCCCCTGGATTGTTATTAATTCTTGTGGGCTTTTGTTTGCTGGGAGGTTTTTGGTGACTGACGCAGTCTTCTTGCCAGTTCCCATTTTCCATTTCATCATCACTCAGTTTGGTAGGTTGTACGTTTCTAGGAATTTACCCATTTCTTCTTCTAGGTTGTCCAGTTTGTTGGCATAGGATTGTTTATATCTGTCTATTATGCCCCTTTGTATGTCTGCTGTATCAGTTGTAACATCTCTTGCATTTCTGATTTTATTTGAGTACTCTATCTTTTTTTCCCCAGTGAGTTCAGCTAAAGGTATGCCAATTTTGTTCATCTTTTCCACAGACCAGCTATTAGTTTCATTGATCGCTTCTGTTGTGTTTTTAATCTCCGTTTCATTTATTGCTGCAGTAGTCTTTGTTACTTTCTTTCTTCTACTAACTTTGGGCTTCGTTCTTTTAACGGTTTCGGCTTCATCTCCAAATGATGAGAATTGGCTAATGGTTTCTAAGGAGGGGAGCATGAAGCGTAAAAGTAGCATTTACAAGGATTACTTGGCGTTTGTGAGCAGTGGTTTGGAGGGGCAGAATTTAAGACCGAGTGGTTAGAGTGGAGAAAGAGTCCAGAAGTGCGTGGGACCCTAAGTGACAGAAGGGATGGGACGAGCGGAAACACTTGAGAGATGTCTGTGTGCCATAGTTAGCACAACTTGGGGCTGTGGCTGCACGTGTCAGAGATGGGAGGGTGGCTGGGAACACAGGACGGCTTCCGGGTTTCACGTATGGGCGTGGAGGAAAGGGTCCCAGGAGAAGGGCTGGCCTGGGGAGGGAGATGTTGAGTTCAGTTCAAACTGCATCTGAATGTTTGTTGGATAGATGAGTCAAAATAATAAGTGGGCGTTAGTAAATATAGGAGGCTGAGGCTGAAGGGAGGGAACTAAAGGCTGGGGTACAGTTGTTAATTAAAATCTTACTATGTCTTTCACTTTCGTATTCCTGCTCAGATGAGGAACTCTCATATGGACCCACTTAGGTAGTTCCACGCTTAGTTGTGGCAAATAATACGTTTTACAACCTCCACTTTACAGTTCTGTGGGCTTCCTCAGCGTCTACGAGTAGGAGATGTCTTGACTGTAATCAACTAAGTTGTCAGTTCGTTGGCCAGTGAGCTACAGAGCGTGAAACGTAAATAAAAATCCAAACACACACAAAGAACATACAACATTACTCTTGAAGAGGCAGCTGCTGCTGGGAAACTAACCTTCCCTTCTAGTTCACCATGTGATACGAGGAACAAAAACAAAGCGAGAGATTTGGTTTTCAGTTGAAAGGATGCCTGTGTGCAGGAAAAGTAGGTATAAAGGAGCAACGATCTCCTACGTAAAGAGAAAATATCCTTTTCTGTTTGAATTTTTAGATGCGTCGTGTGTCAGATTTGAATGCACCTTCAGCTTTAAGCATTGTCTCCGATTGCACATGTAATCAAGGACTTTGCTGATAGCTCTTATGTCATTCTGCTTGAATTTATGCCTTACTTGCTAAAATGGTAGGGTTTAGTTTCTGATGTATGGATGCCTAGGTATTTTTATGGTTATTCGTGAAAGAAATAACAGCCAGGCGACTTTCTCTTGCTGGCTGTGTTAGTAATCTTGTAACGTACGCTTTAAACCGGCGTTCGTCTCGGCGGGACAAAGCCATACAGCTGTACCTCTCACCTCATCTTCGGATGCGAAGACGGTTTCACAGCATCTGTGGAAGAGGAAAGTGCCCCGGACGTTTATTTACATGGTGGGGTTGGGGAAGGGAATGAAAAGCTCCTCCCCTCGGGTTGCAGTCGTTCAGAGAAATAGGGGAAGAACGCAGATTTCACACCAAAAAGTACTTTCTACTCTTGTTGGGGCAACATGGGGCTCATTTGGTCCACTTTCAGGTTCAGAGTAGGTCACTTAGCGCGATGCCCTTGTGCGGGCATTCGTTCCTGGTGGTATTGTTCCGCATACCGGGCGACTTCCGGAACCCTAAATGAAATTTGTCTTTCACACGTTTACGATGTATGTGTCAGTACTAGGGAAAGGGGGTATAGGAGCGTGGAAAAGAAGTAGGGAAGGATAGTATCAGATCTTGGAAACCAACTGAAGCTGTCTGCAGCAAATTGTGAGGACAGTATAATTTTTTTTTTTAAACGTTTATTTATTTCGACAGAGAGAGAGGACAGAGAGAGAGAGACTGTGTGTGCGCCTGCAAGGGAGGGGCAGAGAGAGAAGGGTGAGCATCCCGAGCAGGCTCTCGATGTCCGTGCAGAGCCCAGTATGAGGCTCGATCTCGTGAACCAAGAGATCATGACCTGAGCCGAACGAAATCGAGAGTCAGGTGCTTAACCGGATGAGACGCCCAGGCCCTCCCAACAGTATAAGTTTCAAACAGAATCAGGCAAGTGTTCATATGGTGGGAAAGAGACTTGAGTTTGAATGAACGAGATCGAATAAGCCAAACAGCGCGTGATCTTTGTTACGCCTCGGTGCGTGATCTTTATTTTATTGCACTCCCAGTCGTACAAAACAAACGTAGCTCGCTCGATCCAAACATTGTGGCAGGCTTTCTTAGACAAACTGGATTAATATTTATCGAGAATTTTCTTCCTGTTGCTTTCAAGGCAATGAACATACGTGATGGCTGCACTTACGATGCTGATAAGCTAGCGGGTGTTTACTCAAGAGACAAGAAGTTGGTGGTGTAGAGAGAGAGAATCCTACGGGTTAGTACGTACTGCTTCTCTCTCTTTCCCACGCCCCTCTGGTGGCAGGCCTTCCTCTCCTGCTGCGTTAGAAGGCCTGGGAATCGGGGCTGGCACTCCATAGTGTCCCGTCATCTGGGCCAAGGATTCGACCCCATCAGTGCTGCTCAGGGTCTGTCCTCAGGACTGGCAGGACCACAGGTGATGCAGTTTTCTTGTTCCACCGAGGTGGTGAAGCAGAGGGGCGGGCATGCTGTCGGTCCCGTGTGTCCTGACGGTCGGGACAGCCTCCGTCATAATGTAGTAACAGGTGCCCTGAAGAGCTCCGTGGTTTCGTACAGCGGTCCCGTACTTCTCTTTCGCACACAGTTGGCCACGGGGCTGGGTGACGGCCTCAGAGCTGCACACCTTTTGTTTTGGTTGTTCTGTTTTGTTTTTGCTTAGCTAGTATGAGTGGCGAGTCTTGCCTCTGGCAGTGGAAAAGGTGGAGAAACAAACACCCGCGTTTCGTTCCGTGGAAAAGAACGTGGTTTTAGGAGAGAGTTACAAGCAGAGCGGGGGGTTAGGAACAGTGTTGGGACTGACTGGAACACTGATGTGGGCCCTCAGCTGTTTGTACGAGAAGACATTTCATTAAGACTTGAAGTCGGAGGGGCGCCTGGGTGGCTCAGTGGGGTGAGCGTCTGACTTCGGCTCAGGTCACGATCTCGCGGTCCGTGGGTTCGAGCCCCGCATCGGGCTCTGTGCTGGCAGCTCGGAGCCTGGAGCCTGCTTCTGATCCTGTGTCTCCTTCTCTCTCTGTCCCTCCCCCTGCTCACCCTATCTCTCTCCCTCAAAATAAATGAACATTAAAAAAAAATTAAAAAAAAAAAAAAGCTTCATTGTCTACACTCAGGCAAGGACGGGGGTGTGTAGTGTAACCCTTTCTAGTGAGGAGAAGCTGCTCTTTCTTTGTGGTGATGGGTGTGCACATCTTTAGGTCCTATTGTCAGTGGATTTCTGGAAGTTAACTTTTTTCTCCATCTAAGTGGAAACAATACTTTGAAAAAAGTTATGTTGCTATTTCCAGGTTGTGAAGCAAGAAAAATAGAAAGTGAGTATAATTATGACAAGGTGGGGGCTCCTGAGTGGCTCAGTGGGTTGAGCATCCGACTCTTGGTTCCGGCTCAGGTCATCATCCCAGGGTCGTGGGATCGAGCCCCGCGTCGGGCTCTGCACTGAGCAAGGAGCCTTTGAGATTTTCTCTCTCTTTCCCACCCTCTCTCTCTCTCTCTGCCCCTCGCCCCTGCTCACACCCTGTCTAAAATAAAAAATCAGTAAATAAAATAATTATGACAAGGTAACAACAGAATAAATACACTTCCTATTGGAATATCAAGAACGCTATGATGATCATACTTAATTCCAAATATCATTCCGATCTCCTGGGTCCCCACCACACATATGACCGTTGTTATAGCATAAATGCCCTCAACAGTCTGAGTCAACCTATCTTCGTTGATTGGCCCGGGCTCCTGCAGTCCCCACATATCCTGTGTTTCAGCCACATGATGCCACACCACAGATGCCCCTCTCCAGACCTGACTTACCCTTTGGTCTGTGCCGACCCCTGTCCGTTCTTGTCCCTCTGCCTACCCTCAACTTTCCTCCCACTTGTATATACACCCGGTTCACCTACCACTCTAAGAAATGCTTTTCCATTCCCCCTGTGGTCAGTCATCAACACAAGACTCCGTTTCTCCCCCTCCTTCAAGCTTATGATCATGTGGCTTGCCCTGACCAATAAAATGTGGAAGGAGGTGAGATGTCTTTAATAGCCAGTTCACGGTTTACCGTGTTCTCTTCCCCTGTCATGGTAGGCAGTGACGTCCCATATGAGGTTTTATTCTGAGTTCTTCTTCTTTTTTTTTTAATCTTTATTTTTGAGAGAGGGAGAGAGAAAGACAGAGTGCGAGTGGGGAAGGAGCAGAGAGAGAGAGGGAGACACAGAATCCGAAGCAGGCTCCAGGCTCGGAGCTGTCAGCGCAGAGCCCGACATGGGGCTCGAACTCATGGACCGCGAGATCATGACCCGAGCCGAATTCAGACGCTCGACCGACTGTGCCGCCCAGGCACCCCTATTCTGAGTTCTTGAGTGAGAGCCAAGTAGAGGTAAGCTACCAGGACTTCCATGGGCAAGTTGAGTGAGTGCAAATAAATCCTTGGTGTTTTGAAGCACTAAGATGCCGGGATAGTTTGTTACATCAGCAAAACTTAGCCATTACGGCTGATGCTTGCCCCTATCGTGAGTTTCTTTTTCTTCGTTGATATTGTAACCATCGACAGCACTTTTGAGAATCTGCTGTGTTCCAGGCTGTGTGTCAGGTGCTTCATCTGTGTTGTCTCATGACATCTTTTCAGTAGCCCTTATACAAAGTTCGTTCCGTTGCTTTTGCACTTGTGGGGACACTGAGGCTTGGAGCTGACATCGTCTGTTCACGGTCATGGTGTGTGACCCCAAAGCCTGTACCCCCTCCGACTGCGCCCTCCCTGACTCACGTGGCTGCATTGCCCAGCGACTAGTTGTGTGTCCAGCTCTGCACTAGGCCTGACGATCCAAGCATGAATCAGAAATAGTCCCTGTCCCCAAGAAGATGGGGATTTTGCAGAGAAAGGGAGAAATTTAAGCAAGTTAAGTACAATGAAACGTTAATAAAAGTGATGCAACCTAGTGGGTAGCTGGTCTCTTTTACTCTAAGGTTTTGGACAAGTTCTCGCTCTCCTGCCCTCCCACCCAACCCATCTGACTTCTGTTTTGTCATTCCTCACATGGGAGAGGTTTCAACATGTTGTAAGTTATAAAATGCAGAAGGGTGCCTACCTCCAAGTAGCGTTAATATGGGATGCACGCAGCGTTTGAAGTTCCTGGAACCAACGGCATCCAGTACATGGGGCTCCTGTTTGATTTTATTGATTCAGTGGCAGCTTGAGCACAGAGGAAGGAGCCTTCCATTTGAGGGACAAGGAGAAGACTTTGATGGAGGAGGTGACGCTTGGCTCGAGTTCCTAATCAGAAGTAATTTTCCTGTCAGCGGAGATAGGAAAGGGAGGCACATTCCAGGCTAAGGGAGATAGCATGAACAAAATCATGGAAGATTGAGGGAGGCGTAAGAAGCTTATTCTTAGAAAAACATGGAGGACAGTGGGGGACATGGTGGGAGATGATGTTTTGGCAGGTGTCCTGGGCAGACTGAGTTGATTGAATTCTGCACAAACCGGAAGGCATCGCTGGACGGGTTAAACCTGTGCCGTGGCTTGCTGGCTGGCCGGCTTGCTTCCTTCTTTTTAGTGTAGGTTCTGGAAGTGTGGAAGCAATGCCAAGGGTGGAGTCGGGGGTGGGGGTGGGGGGTCCAAGGTGAAGGACAGGAAGCCGGTTAGTAGACTGCCATAGAGCGACATGATGACGGCTCAAATTAAGGTAGAGGGGACGGGGTGGCGAGAATAGATGTAAACGATGCTAAGGGATTCAAATTGGTAAAGATGTGTTTGTTTCTAAAATTTCACACGTGAGGGAAAGAAGGAGCCCAGGAGAGCTACCAAGTTTTGGATTTGGTGAATGTGAGCGAGAAGTTTGTAATAAAGGTTAGGAATGCAGAAGAGGTTCGTTTTCTGATAGCTTTTTATTACTGTTGACATTCCTTTCTCGTGTCGTAATTATTCACTTAGAAGACTCATTGATGTGAACAACGTTCAGCATAAAGGGAGAAATTCCCCTCCCCGTACGTGACCCTGTTAACTTTCTCCCAGTGTCTTTTTTTTTTTTTTTTTTTTTAATTTTTTTTTTTCAACGTTTTTTTATTTATTTTTGGGACAGAGAGAGACAGAGCATGAACGGGGGAGGGGCAGAGAGAGAGGGAGACACAGAATCGGAAACAGGCTCCAGGCTCCGAGCCATCAGCCCAGAGCCTGACGCGGGGCTCGAACTCACGGACCGCGAGATCGTGACCTGGCTGAAGTCGGACGCTTAACCGACTGCGCCACCCAGGCGCCCCCTCTCCCAGTGTCTTAAACCGCGTGTGCGTGTAATGATGGTCTTGAACAGGAAGAGTACAGGTTGCAACGTTCTTTTAACATTTTTTTTAAATGTTTATTTACTTTTGAGGGCGGGGAGGGGCAGAGAGAAAGAGGGAGACACAGAATCGGAAGCAGGCTCCAGGCTCCGAGCCGTCAGCACAGAGCCCCACGTGGGGCTTGAACTCAGGAACTGTTGAGATCGTGACCTGAGCCGAAGTCGGACGCTTCACCGACTGAGCCCCCCGGGCGCCCCTACAGTGGTACAACTTGTTAATGAAGTCCCAGAGGCCAGGAGGGTGATAGTGCAGGGTCACTTCCTTTAGGTGGCTGCTGGCTCTCTCGAGTGTTCAGTTGAGAAAGGGTGTAACGTGGGTTGCAGAGGTGGGTGGGGCGGCAGTGTGGGCTGGCGGCGGGGGGACTGCTTTGCTGTCCGTGTTTGCTACCACAGCCTGAGACCTCAGCTAGAGTTACTTTCTTGATTGACGTTCCTGTCCCTGGCGAGGCCTATGGAGACGGCCGGGGCCGGGTGAGTGGTGAACAGAGAAAAGGACAGCACGGAAAGCACAGACCGGTCTCAGCCACCTGTTTTGCTCAGCATACCCTGATCGTGGTGTCCGCTTTTAAAAAAAGTATTGATTATAGGGGCCCCTGGGGTGGCTCAGTCGGTTGAGCATCTGACTTCGGCTCGGGTTATGGTCTCACGGTTCACGAGTTCAAGCCCTGCGTCGGGCTCTGTGCTGACAGCTCGGAGCCTGGAACCTGCTTCAGATTCTGCCTCCCTCTCTCTCTTCCCCTGCCCTGCTCACACTCTGTCTCTCTCTCTCTCTCCCTCTCTCTCTCAAATAACGTTAAAAAAAAATTTAAAAGTATGGTCATAAAAGCGATTTTCTCCTTCATTTTCTGACATCTGCCATATAACAATGGTTACTGCAACCAGCATAAAGTTGGGTTCAATACTGCAGTAGTCGTGAGGCTCTTCAGTATGGAACTCTTTATACTGAGAGACTTTGAGAGGAAACCGGATAATCATAAAATATCAATAATAAATGAGGCAGGCATGGCACACCTTACTGGTTATTTAATGCATGGAGAACAGATAAAAACATCAGAGAACAGCCTGCCTGACTAGTCAAGGTGAAGTGTTTTGAAGGACTAAGAAGTTGTCTGTTGGCAAGTTCTTACTGTAAAAATGTCCGCGAGTGAGGCGTCGAGAGACAAGGACATCTCGAAAGCAGTGACTCTTGTGAAGTGAGTTTGGGGGCTGGGGCAACTGTGTCTTAGAGTCTAGGAGTCTACGGTTTTTGTGCACTGGCTTCCTCCTTTCTCCTTCCTAGGGCAGTTGGAAGCATCGCGTATTAGAATTATATTTATGTTGCTAAGTGACGTAAAACGCAGCATTACGTAGCAAGCCCTCCGTGAATGTTGGCAAGTTATGGGTCGTACAGAACTGTTTGCAAAACAACATATTAATGTTACTGCATTTGAGTAGCTAGGGGGAAAATATCAAAGTCATATTTACGTACATCTTTGGACACGAGATTTGGCTCATGTTGCTTTCTGCCTTAGGTGTGTTTAAAGAATTAGTTCCTTATTTGGGACACAAGCGTGGAGGGAATAGCCTGGGAGCCGTATTGGAAATACTTCTGTGTTTCCACAGAAACTTGATAACGATCCTGTCCCAGTGAGTAGAGGCAGCGTGGCCGGCCCTGTGGATACGTCTGTGGGCAGATACTCTTCTGTGTCCTTGATGAAGTGGTCTCGAGAGCTTTCTAGAGCATGCGTTGCGTGAGTGGCAGGTTTGACGAGGAAATACACGGACGTAGATCTGCCGGTGCAAAGCTCCGCGGGACCCAGGGAGAAGGACGCAGCGAGGAAGTCAACGCGCAGGGAGTGTGGTCCCGCAGCGGAAGAGGGAGGAGGAAGGCAGCTGTGATCTCGTCACAGTGAGCCCGGCCGGGAAGAGTTGGGATGTTGTCAATTGCGGGTCGCGTTAGGACATCCACACACGCACACGAACACACGCGTTTTGGCTTTTTAAATAGAAACAAGGACCCTCAATGGACAACCCACTTTGTCTTTGGATTCACTTTTACCCTGATCTTGAAACCTCACTTTACAGAGAGCTCATTCACTGCCACCATCGTAGACAGTCGTGCTCTAGAACTGTGCACTGGCCTCTCTCTCTCTCTCTCTCTCTCTCTCTCTCTGCGGAGTGGTTAGCATGCTGGGAAGTCTGCAGGCTCTCTTGGCCGTGGGTCCCCCCGCAGTGCCAAAAACCCAGTGAGTGTCCCCCGGAATCCCCGGAGGGGTGAAGGTGGGTGAGTGTAAGGGGCCAGGTGCCCGTGTGGGTGGGAAGCGTAGACTGAGCCAGACGAAGGCCTCTGACTGGGCAGGGGGGGCGTGTGACGTGCAGTCCGGCGAAGATTCCAGGCTCGCACTGTGATGTCAGTGGCGCCGAAGGGAACGAGGTCGGACTCCGCCTCGGCAGTTGGAATCTGTTGGAGGGCGGTTGGTGGATCCTTGGCCTGTGAGAGTTGGGCAGCAGAAGTCCCCACCGGTGCCCGCTGTGACTCCTCGTGGGAAGGAGGTGATCTGGGGGCCCGTGCAAGTCTCTGCCCCCAGGGCTGCCCGCATGCCCGATGCGGCCCGGAGGGGTCAGGCTGCCCAGGAGGCCAGGGAGGCCTGCTTAGAGGCTCCGAGCTGGTGGCCCGAGAAGCGCTCCTGCCTGTGCCCGCGTGCCCTGGCGGTTAGCGGCCAACCGCGGTATGGCCACATTATATGGTGAGGAGGGGGCTTGTCCAAAGGAGGCGGCAGCGAATGCTTATTAGGCGCTTACGGTGTACCCGGTGCTCTGCTAAGCCTGTTGAAAGGCCCTGGGCCTCTCGAAGTAGCTGTTTTATGACACGGCAGTGACACAGAGGCGCCCCTAAGGTCTTCCTAGTCAGCGTGGGGTTCGTGACGGAGGCAGGGACTTTAAGGCTTCCTCTGACTGTTGCTCATTCCAAGATGCACAAGAAGGGCCGATGGGGACACAGCCAGAACCGGCTGGGATGCTGTCGGTCCGACGCACGGGAAGGGCGCCCTGCATTCGTGCCGCAGGGACACGCCCAACCCGCTTGCAGGCGAGGGGGGTACACTGGGCACAGAGTGCACGCACAGGTCCCGTCGCCTTCTGAAGGTCAGGGCGGCCGTGCCGGGTGCCCGGTTTCCCCCCGCGCGGTTTTGGGCAGAGCGCGTGGTGGAGACCCTGGAGGTCACCGTAGGGAGGGGTTGAGCGTGTTCTTTCAAGTTCATCCCCGATCGTGCTGTAATGCAGCAATTCTGAAATTAACCGGTGCGGAGGAGAGATCAGAAGGTGCTGGGCTGTCTGGGTCAGAGTTCGGGCTGCTGTGGAGGTACTTTCTGGAAGGGCTTGCGGCTCACCTCCCTGAAGGGTTGGGAGGCGCGTCTGGGTGAGGTGGCAGGTGAGAGGAAGGCATTCCAGAGAGACGACTGGAGATCTCTTCCAGAGACGACAGAGGGTGAACGGGTGCAAGGGCAGTCACGAGGTATTTGCCTTTGAGCTCCACAGCCCGGTGGCTCCTGGCTGGTAGTGAACCAAGTTTCTAACCGCTCATCTGGGATTAGTAATGTCTATCCGAAAAAATCGAGAGATGATGGAACCTTTTTCTTTGAAAAAGGATTTGTGATGGTACCCCCTGTATAAGCTTAGTGGAAAATAGAAGAACCCGAGGAACAATTTATTGAGCAACTATCACATTCTAGGCAGTATATTAAAAGTTTTACATCCGTTATCCTTATTATCCTTTACGATAATCCTTATGACATTGCTCTTATTATCATGACCATTTTACACATCTGAACCTTAGGACGAGCCCATGGCCCAACGTCACACGTTGGTACCTTCTTTACCGATCGGGGGAAGAACTTCCTTTTTCATGATGGGGAACCACTTCTGAACCAATATTTTAAGTTTGGCAACTTTTAAGTACAGTTTTGCTGAAGAGTATTTTGTCAGTTGCTTTTCCTGTTTGAAGAGATAACGTTGACAGTAAGTTACCAGTGCGTTTGCCCGTAACTCTTAAAAGTTATATTTTTAAGATCTCTTTGGTATAGCTAGTCATATGGAGCGATCTCTTTCCAAAATGTGGAAATAAGAACAGAAATTCAATTATGAGTAATAAAGTTTGCTTCTAAACTTTCGCAGAACGAAATTTTAACCATTCTCAGATGCAATTAAAGAGTTGCCAAAATAGATATTGTATTTTAATTACCCAGTGGATTGACAGGTTTCGTTTTTCTTCCCCCCCCTCAACAAAAAATAAGTGGCGTAAAAGTCTTTTTAAAGTGTTTTTTTGTTTTGTTTTTGGTGTTTATTCTGAGAGAACGAGAAAGGGACAAGAGAGAGTGCGCAGGGGAGGGGCAGAGAGAGAGGGAGAGAGAGCATCCCCAGCAGGCTCTGTACTGCAGAGCCTGACACGGAGCTCGAACTCAGAAACCATGAGATCACAGCCTGAGCCGAAATCAAGAGTCGGACGCTGAACCGACTGAACCACCCCCAGGGGCCCCCGGTTGGGCTCTGTGCTGACAGCTCAGGGCCCGGAGCCTGCTTCGGATTCTGTCTCCCCCTCTCTCTGCCGTTCCCCTGCTCGTGCTCTGGCTCTCTTTGTCTCTCAAAAATTGAATAAACGTTAAAAAAGATTAAGTAAATCGCGCATCAGGTTGGAGGTGAGTGCTCGGGAGAAAAATGCAACAGTGAAGGGGGAGATGGAGTGTACTTATACTTTTGATACAAGCAGGGAAGGCTGTACCAAGAAGGTAAAATCTGAGCCAAGATTTCAAGCAGGTGAGCCATGCAGATTGCTCGTGACAAGGTTTTCCGAGGGAACCTAGAGCAAGTGTAAAAACCTGATTTGAGAGCATGGCTGGAATATTGGGAGGCGAAGCAGAGAGGCCAGAGTGAGAGAGTAAGGGAGAAAAGAAAGATTGTGTAGGGTATTCAGAGCCCCATTAAACGTTTTGTCTGTTCTTTGAATAACATAGGAAGCCGTGAAAGGGTTTATAAGGAGAGAGATGACCTGTTCTGACTTACTGAAACCATTCCGGCTTCTGCGTTGAGAAGCAGACACAGGGAGACAAGTTAGGAGGCCAGTGAGCAGTCCAGGCAAAGGATCGTGGTGGCCTGGGCCACAGTAGGCAGGAGACTGGATGAGCCGTGGTGGGGTCGTGAATATATTTTAAAGGTGCAGCCAACAGGTACAGCCTGGTGCATGGGGTGTGGAGGTGGGGAGAAAGTCATGAAGGATAGCGTCAAAGTTTTGGCCAAGTTGCTTTGCAAAATGTACGAGAATGGACGATCAGGTTGAGGTTGCCAGGCTCCTGTAGTCAAAAGCATCTGGGTTCTAGACCAGACGGACTTGGTGCGAACTTCAGCTCGGCCAATGATGAGACAGTGGATTCTGAGAGAGTTATCCGACTTCTCTGAAGTTCCGTTTCTTCATGCGTCGATTGGAGATAATCCCTACTTCACGATCTGGGTCTTGTTTTACCAGCCTTCCCTCCTGCCGTCCCTTTAGATGCCGCTTCTCTTTCAAACTATGCAGGAGAGTATATGGTTCTCTGGCTTAGCACACGTTTTCACTGTATCACATAATGTCAGTTCTATTTTTAGTGATGCTAAATTTGCCCTTAGGTTCAGTTGGTGTCAGCCAGATGTCTCTACTGTAAGGGTATCTTTTCTCCTTTGTAATGAGTGATCTGGGGAATGGTACTTGCAGGCGGTGGGACTGTTAGTTCTCAACACCCAGTTATTCAAGTGGTTTTCCCATTCGTTGATGAATTTTGCTTGAACTGTTACTTCGAGGTTTACAGAAGGATGTGTTTTGAAAAATTCCAGTATTCCCTCCTCATTTAAATTTTGAATTCTCTTATACACAAGAGCTACCCCCTGCCTTGTTTTACTTTGGGTATTAACATGGACTCGTGAGTTTCTTGTACATTTAAATGTACAATAATACATTACCACATGTATCCATTTTCCTTTTGTATTTAATGTATTACAGCCCATAGCTATATATATGATTTCTGATCCTCAAACTGCCCCAGATTTGGCCTATGGAGTCCTTGCAGAACATTTTCTTAGTCCGTTTCCCATACTGCCTGTTAGCCTTAGGTGTTTCTTGGCCTTCTAGCACAGATTTTTCCACATTTACTTTATGTTTTCCTATTTCATACCAGGAATCAGCCATTTCTCCAAGGAGCCTTGGTCCTGTTAACGGAGAAGGGTATTTAGTCACCAAGACTTGAGCACTAGATGTACTCACTGCAGTTTGGGTGTTATTCCATTAAGGGGTTTTCAGTACTTAAAGCCAAAAAAATATATATATATTTACCTACCAAGTTTATTGTTTATTAAATACTGCTACCTCTAATTCAAATCCAATACTATAGAGTTCTTCCTTACCAGGAATGAAAAAAAATTTATGTCAAGTAATCCATGCAGAAAGCAATTAATAGAAAGCTCATGTTCTACAGGCCAGTTTCATTCAGCAAGAATCTCATCTCCTGGTACAAGTATTAATATTGATGATTTAGCACACTTAGAATAATTTGTTTTGTGGGCTGCGATAGAACAAGAAATCTGAGGAAAGTTTTCAGCGCGTCTGGAATTTTGACTCGATACTCTTCGCATCCTTATCTTAATCAGAATCACCTACATGACTCATAAGGTTCGTGTCCTTACAAGATGAATAGTTTAGGAGTGCATTTGCCTTTTTAAAATTTCTTAAGTTATAATCAAAATCTCTTTATTAAAACATAAATATTTACTGTAAGACTTTAAAGGAATTGAAATGTGGCTTATGTAATGTCCTAATACTACCTGTAGATTTTGTTGATGTAATAGTCGATATGTGAATTGTTTGATATTTTAAAAATTGTTTTATTGTAGTATCCCATATTCATGCTGCTTTTGCTCATTTTAGAATATTGAATCATATAGGGGCATCTGGGGGCTCAGTCGGTTAAGGGTCTGTCTTCGGCTCAGGTCGTGATCTTGCGATTTGTGAGTTCGAGCCCTGCGTCCGGCTCTGTGCTGACAGCTCAGAGCCTGGATCCTGTTTCAGACTCTGTGTCTCCCCTTCTCTCTGTCCCTCCCATGCTCATGCACTCTCTCTGTTTCTCAATAATAAATGTTAAAAATTTTTTTTAATTAAAAAAAAAAGAAAATTGAATCATATCATCAACTTCCCTAATGAGGGCATTTTGAACTGTATCGTTCATATATATATATATATTCATATATATATATATATATATATGATACATATATATTTGTGGATTTCAATTAAAACCGATTGTACTATAACGAATGTTTTTTTTAAATGTAATAGCATTTCTATTTGTATTTTAAAATAGATATTTGAGATCTTTGTTACAAACACACAGTGTAGTCTTTTAAACAAAAAACACTGCTGAATGACTGGGTCGGCTTTGTGGATTAAGTTCTTTCTGGCAAACGCATAAAACCCGTTGAAGGCAATCTCAGGTAGGTTATATTTTTAATTTACGTCAGGCTACTCTATATTCAGCGGCTACATTAGCATTTTTAAGGGTCTTCTGAGGAGCTGTGTGAGCTCTTCGCTTGTGTGTCCCAAGTGTGAGGTGAACGTGACATTGCCTTTTGGCCAAGATTACAGAGCAGGGCAGGACCGGATGAGTAATGCTTGTGGTCGTTCACATCTCTGGCAGCCCGTCCCATACAGCTGTGGTTCTTGTTACTGGAAACCCTGGGCTTTGAAGGGGAGACCACAGCCAGTACTGACTGACAGGTTTACTGGAGTAGAGCAAAGCAAGACAAAACAATAAACAAATAATTTCTCCATTGACCCAGGACTACCGCACCAGCTTTATTCCAAGTACAAAACTTCAACCTTATTCCAAGTTCTGCCTTGAAAAACTGACAGAGGTGTGCTGAAAATACTTGTCAGGGAAAACGCTTGAGATGCTTTCAGCTATTTTGGGGGCTTGGGAAGAAAAGCCCCCTTGGTGCTGGCTGTGAAGATTTATAGGCAAGAAGGTTGCAGCGTGATTCCCTTTGGACCGTGCTCATTTATAACGAATCCTGATACGATGCCACGGGAAAGTATCTGGGCGAAACAACCCTGTCCCATTGTCGAATTCGTTTTGATTCAAGCACTTTGTTAACCGAGGGGAAATAGCTGTAAAAATCTATGATTTCCTCGTGGTTGTTGTGATTGAGTTGCACGTCCACACTTTCTTAAAACGGTGCTTTTTCAAATGCAACTTATTTTTAGTGTCTCTCCCAATGTAGCTTAAATGCAGGCGTTTTACTTCATATTTATCTTGGAATATATTTGAAAGCACTGACTTTGATGGCGGGGGACCCGGTATATTCATTTTTCTCACTCCTCCGTAGTTTAATGCCACCAGGATTTTGCTCTAGTATTAAGCCAAGGCTGGGGAGGGGTGGGGATGGGAGAGGTATTTTCTCCTGGTGTCTGTTATAACCAGAATAACTTAATTTGAAATGCAGTAGACATGTACTTAGAAAGAAAACCCATCCAGTTTTTAAAGCAATATTTGTTCAACTTTATAAATTCCCTTAAGGACAGAAGATAACATTTCTGGTTGGTAATAGGAAAAGTATAAAGGCTAATACTGGTTAAAATAGAATAGGGTCATCTGGTTTCATAGGATTGGCAACAGAAACAAAATGTCAAGGGAGCATTGTACTTGGAGGGGTGGAACTCAGCTCTGGTCGCTGGATCTCTGAGACCCACAGGTTTCTGATAGCTGGGCAGCAGTGTTTTCTGGGTGTCTCTGTGTGGAGACCTTTTGTAAGGTGCTTATCTTCATTTAACCTCTGTAGTTTGCAGCCTGAATTCTAAAAAGGCAGAAATAGTCATTTCTTTTTCCTGGAAGGCATGTGAAAAGTATGTCTTGTTTTGGTTTGCTTTTGAACAGGGCTTTCCCAGAGGACTTATGCCTTAGTTCTTCTATCATATGAATCAGGGAAGGAGGAAAAGAAATCATTCATACTTTAAATTTGGGGAAACCACCAACTTACTTACGGATGGATTTAAAGTCGGTTTATCCAAGGTCATACGTGATCATCTGACAAACTGGGACCAGAAAGGCTTTTTGGAGGAAGGCTTTTAAGACTGCATTCAATGTAGCATTCTATTAAGCTGTATGCTTTAAGACTGACTAAATCTTGTTGTTATTTCTAAGAAATAACAAGCATTCTGGTAGATTTGTTAATCCCGTTTGCAAAAACTTTTAAGATGTGTAGGTTTGCATACGTTTCAGTGTTTTGTAACTCTGCTCTCGGGTGCTCTATGAAAATAAGAGAAAAAATCCCCCCCCGCCCGCCTGATAAACAGTCTTTTCCCTTGTGAGGTACGAGCCTGGAGTTTTCCTCCACATTTGGCCCTCAGTCACGATGGGTGGGCCTAGAACTTGCTAACTGCTAGGTTTCTTACAGTTTTTACTTGATGAGACATGCAGTGGTTAGTTTTTCTATCAGTCCTGCTAGTGTTAATAAAATGATACAGTGCAGTAAATTGAGAAATGTCTTCATCTTCCTCGGGAATAAATGCTAAATGTTTATAGCAAAACTAACTTATCCCCATCGAAGAACCGAGAGCCGAAAGGAAATTCCTCGTTTGGTTTTCCTTAAAGTGTTGCTAAAGATGAGCAATTTAACTATTAAATTTAAATTTGAGAGCCCAGTGTTTGGTGTGCAGCTTTCTCCTTGAATTGTTCTGATTGGTTTCTCCCCATATATACTTTAACACAATTTGTGCTTTCTTGTCTTTTTCTTTCCGCTTTCCTGGGAAGAGAATTATTTGAGCGGCTGTAGCACTGTGTGGGATACCTTGAAGGTGTGAACATTTAGGGGCCCGCCTGGAGAATCCAGGCTAAGCTCTTCCTCTCAAAATCTTTAATTTCATGTTTTGCCATATAAAGTAGCATCCCCAGGTTCCAGGGAGGAGGCATGGCCGTCTTTTGAAAGGTTATTTTTTGGCCAACCACAATATTTGGCTTTTAACCTGTGAATGGTTGAGAGGCAGTAAGGTTGACAGGTAGGAGGAGAGTAGGAATTCGAGACTATGCAATCTGAAGGCACACTCATTGGAAACATGGCTCAGTTACGTATTTGCTGGGTAAACTTTAGCAAGTTACTTAGTCTCTTAGTCCTCTTTTCCTCTTCTGTAAGACGTAGACCTACTGATCTGTCATAGGGTTATTTTGAAGATTAAATAATTTAATAAATGGAAAGTGATTAGAATACTGCCTGGTACATCCTGGTACATAGTAGGCACTCGACAAATGTTGACTGTTATTATCGTAAGCAGTTGGCTCAGAAAAGCTTTGCATGAATCAAGCAGCTTGTGAAGGCTGGTGTTTTGGTGGTGGATACAGTTGATGTGCTTCGCTTGTATTCATGCAAGTTCATTATTTGCTACCTGAAGGAACATTGGCAAGATACACAGGAAATCATAATCTGTGCGTGTGTTGGTGGCGGGGGGTGGGGGTGGGATCTGGTGAGAATCAGGCTTCTCTGTGTATACTGTCTTTATATTGCTTTAATTTTTGAATGTATAACAATTTGAAAAGGCCAACAAAATAAAGGGAGTTCAAGAAATAAAAGCTCAGAAAGAATCATCTATACTTGATTGTATAGCTAATAAAAATCCCCAAAGAGTAGAATTTGGCGTTTTTTGGGCATCTGTTCCCATGATTCATGAATCTATGTTGTTTCCTTTGGTGTATGTATGATTTTTGTTCTTTCGAATTGGGTCCCATTTTTATATTCAGTATGTTTTCTCAAAACCTTTTTAAATTTCATTTTTTATTGTGCTTTTAAAATAGGTAGATTTATTAAGACTTGGTGAGTAGGTCATTTGATAAGAACAAATTCATCTTGGAAAAATGTACTTCATTTGAAATATGGATCTCTAACTTGTTATTAAATTGAGATACAGATTTGTGAAGTATAATGATTTAAAACATAGGCTCCTACTTATGAAGCTCTCATCACATAGTTTTTATTTTCCCATTGGTTTTGTGTTTTTAACCTTGCATTAACTTTAACACTTTCGCTACAGTTTGCTTACTTTTTATTGTATTGCTTTGTACTTCTAGAAATGAAAGACTGAACATGAGTGGGGGAGGGGCAGAGAAAGAGGGAGACACAGAATCTGAAGCGGGCTCCAGGCTCCGAGCTGGCAGCACAGAGCCCGATGCTGGGCTGGAACTCACGAACTGTGAGATCATGACCTGAGCCGAAGTCAGACGCTTAACCCACTGAGCCACCCAGGCGCCCCAAGGACCCTGTTTTTATTATCTCTAGATTTCTAGTACTTAGCATTTTGTTGATGCTCAAAAATAGTTGTTGAATGGACTAATCAATGCATCGTTGGGTGAAGAGATAAAAGCCAAATCACTAAAATTACCTTTTGTGATTTTTCTAGGCTTGTGTGGCAAGTTCATGAAATGGCCAGGACAAAATTCCTTGTCCTTGGACTTCTACTCAATGCTTCTCTCAAAACTACTGATTGATTCCTTTTTTCTTCTTTAAATATGAGATCAGCTTAGGGCTATTCAAATCCTTTGTGCCAAACAGAATAAATTAATCCCCACCCCCAGTAGGATTTAGCACTTTTGCTCATCAGAATCAAAGGAAATTTCTCAAAGCTTGAATGCCTTAGCAGCACATTACGAGAAATTCACTGTTTTGTTAATTCTGTTTATCATACCTTTTCAGTGACATGCATATTCCCCTCTTACTCAGTTTGGGCTGCTGTTACAAATATGTAGGCTGGGTGGCCTAAACCACAGACATTTATGCTCCTCCTCTCTCGAGGCACAGGCTGATTCTGGAGGTGCAGGAGGATTTGGCTCATACTGAGAGCTCTCCTACTGAGAGTTTGCAGACGGCCACCTTCCTCCATTATCCTCATGGCAGAGAGAGTGAGAGAAAGTCTCTCCTGTCTCTTCTGGAGCACTAATCCCATCTGGAGGCCTCCACCATCATGAGCTCATTACCTCCCAAAGGTTTCACCTTGAAACACTGAAGATCAGGGCTTCAACGTACGGATTTTCAGGGAACACACACATTCAGTCCATAGCGCTGTCCCTCTGTCCAAGTGTGCTGATAACTCAAATTAGTATTAAATGGTCCAAACTGTTCTTCTCGATTATAAGGCTTCAACAGACAACTCAATGTTTCTATTTTTATGGGCGTTAAGAGATATGGCAAGTTAGAACTGAACAGTTGACAGGCCTTTTTACTTGGGTTTTCTTCCCTCACTGTCATTATAATGGATCTACGAAGGAAATTAAGGTCTATTTTCATCTGTTTTTCTTACTATACTAAAAATTGTAGAATTTAACCTGTCCAAATTTGAAGTTCTCGTGTTCTTTCTCATTGGGTAGTGGTGCCATACACATAGCTACTGGAGGTGGAAAACCGGGGTTCATCCCCACGGGCCTACCACCTTCAGTCAACTGGTAAGTCTGTTCTCCCTTTTCCTTTAGGCCTCTTGCACGGTTGTTCCAACGCTGTGTTCTTAGTGGTCTGACTATGAACACCTTAGGGACAGGAGTGGCACTGACGTCTTACATTATCTTGCACAGCCGGATGGTTGACTTTCAGACAGAGCTTTAAGGCAGACATGGAGAGAAATCAGGCGGAGACAGTGACTTTGTATTATGCATGTGAGAACAGAAGTAGAGAAAGTTCGGTGGACGAGGAGGGCATGCATATTTGTTAGGAGAGGGTTGAGGTGGGAATGGGCGGCAGGACCTAGAGTCAGAGCGGAGGGGAGGGGGAGGGGAGGGTGTGTTTGGCTCCAGGTCGTGGAGGTGCTTCCATATCGGAGTTTTTTCACTTGGTTTTGAAACAGTGAGGAACTAAATGCTGCATTTTAAAATACAAATGTGAAACAGATTATTGCCCTTCCGCTTAAAACCTTAAAACGCAAGTTGCTCCCACCCTACAAAACTGTCAGTGTGCCACCGGGTTGTGGCGTTCGCAGAAGAGGATCTTGAGGTCACCGACACGCCTGGATTCTTGCGGGGAGGAAGAGGCCTTGGGGAGGGGCAAGGGGTCCAGTTTACCCACGCGGGTAACAAGACACCCGCGGCCACTGAACGAACAGGGATGCGGCCTCCCCGGGCCTGCGGCTCCGCGCACCGCGGGAACCCAGCAGGGTACTCAGCCGTGTTGCCCCTGCGCCTCGCAGCCCACCGAGTGGCATCCTCATGTCTTCTTTTTCAGCCGGGGGTGAGGGGAGAGGCCGGGGGGGGGGGGGGCTGGCAGGGGCAAGGGGCTGTGCAATGTTGCTTGTTTAAACAGTTTTCCAGGTGTTCTTGTTTCTTCAGCCCGTCCTCCAGTTGCGGGTCCCGGATTCCAGGCCGCGTGCCCACCTCAGTCGAAGGAAAACTCCGGGTCCCCGAGACGCCGGTGGCCGAGCTGTACTTCCGGCCTGGCCTGCGCGTGACGTCACCAGAAGTGCCCGCCTCCGCCCGCCCTGCCGTCGGGTGTGGCGGCTGGTGGGGCGTGGAGGCCCGGGAGGGACCCCGGGCGGGGTCTGGGTGGACCTCCCGGTGCAGGGCGGCCGGGAGGTGGGCCCCAGAGTACGCGGTGAAGGGTCCGCGCGTGGGTGCTGGCGTGTTAGGGGCCCCGCGGCCTGCGGAGGCGTGGGGTCGTCCGGACGCGGACGGCCGCAGCCTCAGGACCTGCGCAGCCTGCTCGCAGCTTCCCTGGCCTTGGACGGCACACCCGGCCGCCCCGAGGGCCTGTGCTCCTGGTGTCCTGCCGGCCTGCGCGTACCCAGGGGATGGGTTCCCACACCCAGGGTAGCGTGCAGAGATGCTGCCCGGAGACCTGAAAGCAGAAACACTAGTTAACTGAAAGCAGAAACACTAGTTAACTGTGGTGGGGGCGGGGGAGGCGGTAGGGCTGGTTCACAGGACTGTGTCCGTAATCGGGTACCTTTAGGTTGCAGCCCATCCAGATGGCTTGAAGAGTACGAAAGGTGATGCGCTCAAACCAGGAGCCCCGAGGCAGGACAGCTCCAGGCCTGATGAACTCGTGGCTCCTTGACATTCCTAGGACCCACTTCTTGGCTGCACCCACAACGCCAGTTGGCTTTGTTCTGATGGCGGCCAGATAGATGCTCTCACTGTAGCCTGGTTAGCGTGTTGGAGGGAGAGTGGCTAACCGGCCGACTCGCAGGGGACCAGGTTGCTCTCATGATCGATTTGTCCAATCAGGATTTGTTCTGGAGTGGCCACAGTGACCTTCCCTGGTGTGAGGAGAGGAAAGGGCTGATAGAATGAGGATAGGAGAGACGAAATCCCAACATTTAACAGGTGAGCAGAGGCTCTAAGTCCGCAAAAGACACTTGGAAAGGCCACTTCGGTAGGTCGCAAACTAGTACTTTGTAGCCCTGAGTGTTAATCTGCCAGGGTCTTAAAATTACCGATCGACTGAAACTTGTTTCGTGCGTACGTTGATGTCTTTTGGACATCAACCCTCAGTGACTCCTCAAGGCATCGTTGGCAGGTTTTTATTGTTTTCTAGAGCTTGCAGCGTTTAGTATCGGATGGGCTGTAACAGATTTTGAGAGTCTCTGTGAAGTTCTGGTTCGCTGTTTTTCACTTTACGCTTCTCAGGATGGGTAGTCTGTGCGATGATTTACTTGCTTTAGGCACATTGATTGTTGGATAACAGACCTTCTCTGGTGTGTTACGTAGGAGAAATTATCAAGAAAGCACGGGATTGGTTCCTAACATCTGATATGGCTGAGTCTGAGCAGGTGAAGACTGAGGCCGTCAGGAGGCCGAGATAATCGGATTGAACTGCTCAGGGAAGTTTGGCTCGAATCTCCGAAAGCTGTTCCAGGGCAGCGATGGGGTCTGATGTCACAGTGTGGTGATGGAGGCGCGAATCTGAGGGCAGGACGGCGAGCGCGGGATGGTGGAAGAAGGAAAAAGAGAATACATGATGAGTTTCCCCGGCTTGAGGGAAGTTTGATTGTTGTCGCGTCGGGATTGGTGGGCAAGCGTATTAGAAATCTGTGAGAAGGGGATGAAGAGAGGTTGAGGACCTGAGATGTGGAAAGGGGTAATCAAGTGAACAAAACAAAGAAGGGATCTCCGGGGTCCCGGGGGAAGGGGGTGCGGGGGAGGGTAAGAGCTGGCTGGGGTAAGGGAGAAGGTAGGATGCGGGTAACGGTTCAGAGAGATGCTGAGGAGGAAAAGGGAAGGATCCTCCCAGAAATCAAAGCAGTCACGTTACGTGTCAGGGAGACAACGATGTGTGTGGGTGCAGAAGAGTGAAGGAAGTCTTGGTTCTGCTCCCTGGGGACCAGGACACGGAGTCATCCCGGGAGAAATTGAGGGTTTGGCACAGCTGTGCGGTCTCCTCTGAACAATTGAGGCCAGAGAAAGGACTTGGATGTTTGGGTTTACGTTGTGCTGGGATAGGCAAGGTATTCCGTGGTGGTAGCTGAGGCATCGCTGTGACAATTCTTCACGCTCAGTAGGGCAGCGGAGACGGCCGAGAAGGCCGGGGACACGGATGGAAGGGTGCGAGTGAGGGCACAGAGCCGACTCCGTAGGAATGAGAGGAGGACTGAGGTGTGAGGACAGGAAAAGGGCTGTTGGTCCGCTCGGCTGCTGTGACAAGGTGCCCTAGACTGGGGGGCTGACACAACGGCCGCCTATTCTCACAGTTCTGGCTGGAAGGCCAGGGTCAAGGTCCAGGCTGTTCCAGTTCCTGATGAGAGTTCTTTTCCTGGCTTGCACACGGCCCTCTTCTTGCCACGCGCTCACGTGGCTTGTCTTCGCAGAAGGGCGCGAATCCCGCCCCGAGGGCCCCGCTCGGTGACCTCATCCCCTCCCCAGGAGCCCCATCTCCAGGGGTCCTCCCATTGAGGGTTAGGGCTTCTACGTAGAATTTCGTGGGAACGCCTTTCAGCCCTTAACAGAAGGTGTGGGCAGTGAGGGGATTTTTTTTGTCCCGGAAGGAGAGAACCAGGTTTCTACTTGGCCACGGTTTATGACATCATGACTTCCAACCCACAGAGGGGAGTATCTGGGTGCAAGTTGATTATTTTCATTTCAATTTAACACAGAAGCTGTAAGGAATAATAAGCAGTAGGTTTGTAATTTCTTAAGTCTGTTTTATTGGCTGTGTCAGCAGGGTCCCATGTCGTTCGTGAAGTGTAATTGGAGATAGCTATAAATCATGGAATAAACACCTTGTGGTTTTTTAATAGAGGACTATTTGACGTACAAGCTGAATTGAAACTAGCCCGTAGAAGTCTTTTGTTTTGGATCTTCAAAATGCGAGTTTATTACGTCGACGAGCTTAATTTTTGGTTAGCAAGTGTGATATTTCTTCAAATATTAAAAACTTAAGGTAATTTTAAGTCAGGTGTTTTTAAAAATTAATTGTGGGTAGTTTCTATAAGGCAGTTTCCCTCTTCAGGAAATTCTCGCTCCTGGTTGGAGGGCTGTGCCTGAGCCCCACCGGGTCACTGGGTGTGCCTCCGCCTGCCTTTCAGACCCCGTGTTTCCAGATGCACACGTTGGCGAGCACTTGAAAGCAGTTTTAATCCGATTCTCAGCCCCCAAACACCTGTTTCAATGGAGCTAACGTAAGCGTTACATGCACATTTTCTAACAGATCGCTGTGTCTCTAACTCTCCTAAATGGAGTTTAATGGAATGACTCTTCTGGAACTAGAACTCTGACGTACATCCGCGTCAGTAGAGAGAGTTGTCATGTATAGCTAGAGCACCTTTTTAAAAAATGAAACACTTGCTTTAAAGGTTGAATTTGAGGGCAGAAACTTTTATTGTAATTAATGTAGTATGTTAGGCTGTTTGTTTCACTCCTCAGTGGCTCAAACCTGCTTAGCTCACAACTTTAGCCTACACCCTACCCAACAATTACACACCTCCCTGCCTCTTGGGTTCACACAGGAATGGCTGAAGGTGCCAGACGCTGTAAACTGATAAGAGAAGAAGCACACGGGCCTTTGCCATAAGCCAGGGGTCCCTCCTGGGCCGGCTGACGCACACAGTCCTGCTCTGATGTCAGACAGCTGATAAGCAGCGCCCTTGGCTCCTTTCCCACACTTTGTGCAGAGTGGGAAACGGCTCTTTGTCTGCAAAAGCAGCTCTACTGAAGTCTTTCTCTTTCAACTATATTGCTGTTCTTGACTGTAGGCCAGATTCCTGTCTGCTTAAACAGTTTAGTATTCTTTCTGAATTGTTTGGCAGAAATGGATGTTTGTTAGCAAAAATATGTTTAATTCATCGTGCATGGTATTCTGTGGTATGTTTGTTACCCCTTACGAGGCTTCACATTTGGCATTTTTTTTTGTGAGAAAAGAACGCTGGCAGATATGATGAACAGGGTAGTTCAGTAGGTGGCCGGTACGAAAACTTATATACACTGTCCTCAGTATCTGTACCTTCACCTCTGTCTTTCGGAACCTATGGGGAAGGGGAGAGACTGACCACGGACTGAGATCGTTCAGCAACACAACATCTGGCAGGCCATGTGTCGCAACATATTTACTGGCATTTACGCTGAAATGAGGAGGAATATGAGATTCATGAGATTTAGCTGTTCAAGACTGGTGATAATCTACTGGTACATATGCCAAACATATTCTCTCTACTCATTAAAAAAAAAAAAAATCCAGACGGAGCATGTTCTAGAGCCAAATTGTCATTATAGTGATAAAGTCTGAACGGTATGTCATCCAGTAAAATGCTTAACTGTATCAATGGCTCATTATGAAATCCTAAAGAGGAAAGATAACATTCAAACCTGGAATTTTGTGCCTCTGGTTAAAAAAGGGAGCCCAGTTTGGGGCGCCTGGGTGGTTAAGCATCTGACTCTTGATTTCAGCTTAGGTCATGATCTTACAGTTCATGGGTTTGAGCCCCACATTGGGCTCTGCGCTGACAGTATGGAGCCTGCTTGGGATTCTCTCTCTCTCTCTCTCTCTCTCTCTCTCTCTCTCTCTCTCTCCCCCTCCCTCCTTCCCTAGGTTGCCCTCTCACTCTCAAAAACTAAATGTATAAACTTAATAAAAAAAATTTAAAAAGGGAGCCCAAGGGGCCCATATCAAAATGAAAGTCTATAAACCTGAATAACCTAG
Source organism: Panthera uncia (assembly GCF_023721935.1). Taxonomy (NCBI): domain Eukaryota; kingdom Metazoa; phylum Chordata; class Mammalia; order Carnivora; family Felidae; genus Panthera; species Panthera uncia. Next base: position 116,090,185 of record NW_026057580.1, on the reverse strand, counting down.
CTCACTATATACCAAAAATTATTAGTTGCTAATCCTGAGATCAGCTCAGATTAGTGCAATTCAAGTTCTGCATTATTGCCTAATCTTACATTTCTAAATATACACTCGTTGGATAAAGTTAGCAATAAGAATTACAGATCACAGTAATCAGCATGTACAACCAATTAGAAGCAGGAATTATCTGTTTAACATCTATACTTCTATCACCAAGGAAGTCGAGAAAGTGTCTTGGGAATTTAGAAATGCCACTGAATTTCTCCAGGTCCGTCCTTAAGCTATGATATTCTACTGAGGCCAGTTTTATAGCAACACAGTAATTTGTTTTTTGACTTCTATAAACTGATATTTTATATTCGTGTGTTAGCGACGGCCAACATTTGCTGAGCACTGTTCTGAGCAGTTGTAATCTCTTCTCGTTTAATCCTTACAGCAGTCCTGTGAGCTGTAGATACTATCGTCAGCCCCATTTTACAGGCGAGGAAGTTGAGGCATCGAAGGATGAACTTGCTCCGTGGGTCCGGAAGTGGCCGAGCTCAGAGAAAACCCTGGCAAGCTGTCTTGCACAGGCGGAATTTTATTCCGTGAGTTAGCTGGTGTCAGCGACCAGAAAAATCATGTCCCCTTTCTTCGGCCATTAACTTATTGTCAGAAAAGTGATTCAGAGTTGAGGCAGGGAATTGGGAGTCTCAGAGCTAATAGGTGACATTCACGAACCTTTCCAGAAATCAGATGTGCCGTGTGCGGGAGGCTTACACGGGTGGCGTGCAGACTGGCGGCTGTTGCGTCGGGGGGGAGGGGGGCACGATATTGACAGGGAGGTAGCAGGTTGAGGGGCGTGTACGTGAGCCGAGGAGGAAAAGCCCTAGCGGGAGCAGGTGGCCGGAAACTTCTGCTGTGTTTGCTGCCCCGTGGAGGATGACCCTGACTCTGAGACGGAGCGGGCCGATCGGCTCGTCACCGAACGCGTGTGAGTGAGAACTTGCTCGAAGAGTCAAATCGGTTTGTCTAAGAGGTGAAGTGAGATGCTTCTCGGATATCGCCGTGTTCGAAAATGGCTACAGTCACAAATCAGAGAACTGTCTTTCCAAGGACAAAGTGTGAAAAGAACTTACGTTCTGTCAGCACTCTGACCTTACTTTCCCCTCGGTGATGACTTTATCCATGGCGGTGATATTGACGCTTAAGCACAGGAATGAATGTGTTTAGTGTCTCCGTGCCGACGCCTAAGCGGTGTGTAATTTCTTGTTCCGGTCTATTGGCAGGACTTGATCCCTTCGTTTCCCAGCAGAATCTCATGGCGTGTGCTGTTCCGTGTTTCCACATTTATCAGCAAAGGGCTAGTAGAATCGACAAAGAAAATAGCCTGTTGGCAGGGGCTTGGTTCTCACAGACTCAGTTGGTTAGCTTGACTGCTGACGGATAGCGTGGGTCTTGATGTGGACAGCTTCCTGCCCCAGTGGATCCAGTGTAAAACGGGCGTGTCTTAGGTGGGATTACGAGAATACAATGATTTTAATAATAATCATTATTAATAATGAAATTACGGGAAGTAATGGGAGCGCTTACTCATTCAGTTCTAAAATATTCGCCAGGTGCCTACTATGTGAAGACAGAGTCAGTCCTCATTATTTACGGATTCTGTATTTGTGGATGTCTACTCACTAAAATTATCTGTAACCCCCAAATCCGTATTCGTGCTTTTGCCGCCATTCGTGGACACGTGCACACGCAGAGCGGCGGAAAATAGGACTCATCCCACGTGTGCCTTCCAGGCTGAGGTTCGACGATGCAACACTCTGCCTTCTTAATTTCAGTTAGCCGTTCTGTAAACAAAATCAGTGTAATGTCATGTATTTCTCATTTTTGTGCTTTTTAGTTGTGATTTGGCCGTTTAACAAGGCCCCCACGCCGAGTCCGAAGTGCCTTTGAATCCAGTGTTCTTAAGCACAAAAAGGCTGTGATGTGCCTTATGGAGAAAATGCAGACGGTAGTATGGAAGCTTTGTCCAGGCATGCATTAGGGTGCTGTCGGCGGTGACTTCGACATTAACGAATCAATAATGTATATTCAATAAGGTGTCTTTACATAGACACACACATAAATCAAGGTTACATATTGGTCAGTTGAATGAAAATGTTGTGACTAGAAGTTCCCAGGAGCCTAACTAACCCTGTATTTCCCCTTGGGGGTGATGAGTGGTTCAGTATTTGCTAATGTAGTGTTCGTGTGGACTTCGTACGGACAAGAATCCACGGTAATTCCAGGCTCTGGGGAAAAGAAGATGAATAAGATTTTAGTTTCTGCCTTTGAAGATCAGGCTACTTGCGGAGAGAGACTTCAGTCAGTGTTTGGAAAATTGATGTACTGAACATCCTACATAGCTTAGGTCTTCCAACAAAAACTTTGAAGACTCTTTTAGGTTGAGGAAGAAGTTTATAAACTGTTACTAAACAGAATCAAGTGATTCTGGTTTTAAAACGAAGGAATCCTTGAGAAGGTTGATTTTGGTTCTGAATACATTCTTCTCTTAGCTAAAGCATTCTAGCTTCTTGATATTAAAATAGGAAGATAACGGAATTGTAATTTCATGTTTGTATCTTTGAAAGCGTATGGTAATACGCATCGTGTGCGTTGCATCGGTCGTTACCAGGGGCTCTCCCATTTGTCTCGGTGGTTTCTCTCGTGGGGGCAACTGCATTTAAGCAGGAGGGAGAGTGTGGTCAGACAGTTGCGTGTTTTAGATGTCAGCTCAGATTAATAGTCTCTTTTTCCATGTTCGTTTTTTGGGGGCACGATATCTACGCAGTTATTTAGAAGATTCATTCTGCCTTTTAAAAAAATCGTTAGATTTTCAGAGACTTTGTTAGTTTGCAGGGGTTGCCAGAGGACACGGTCACCTTGGATTATACCCTTTCACGTGGCCTCCTACGACTTTCCAGTGTTTTCGGCATATAGAGCACGGTCCTGTCAGTGTTATTTCCCGAGCCAAAATGCCTGTGACTGGACTCTCCTGGTAACGCTTCTCTCCACCCTATTTAACTTTAATATTTTCAGGAAATGTGGGTCAAAAATATCTTCAGATCAATAGTGTCTTTAAAGACCAATTAACATCAGCAAATAAGGATCAGATCACCAGTCGGCTAGGTCGGCTTCAGCTTTCTTTGAAGAAAACCACTTTGATCCGTGTGGTAAGTTTGCGACGAGTCCAGCGGTGTTCTTTCTTCCTTATGGCACCAGTCGCAGCAGGAGAAAGGGCTGATTAGTAAGAAACTGCAAATTAGCTCCTCCTTTATGCAGGTGGACTCTTCTTGATAAAGCCTTTCTTGGGCGTAAGCTGTTTGCAGAGCAAGCGAATCTTTAACAGAGGTTTGCAGATTTGGTTTGGTATTGAAGGTAAACCTAGACGGTGAATTCTTTCCTAGGTCAAAGGAACCTTTGTAAAGCATATGATAACTCATCCTTTTAGTAAATTCGGATTTTTATATTTTTACACCATAGATTTTCTTTAATTTTCTTTTTTCTTTTTTAAAATTTACATCCAAATTAGTTAGCATATAGTGAATCAATGATTCCAGGAGTAGATTCCTTAGTGCCCCTTATCCATTTAGCCCATCCCCCCTCCCACACCCCTTCCAGCAACCCTCAGTTTGTTCTCCATGTTTAAGAGTGTCTTATGTTTTTCCCCCTCCCTGTTTTTATATTATTTTTGTTTCCCTTCCCTTATGTTCATCTGTTTTGTACCTTAAATTCCTCATATGAGTGAAGTCATATCATATTTGTCTTTCTCTGACTAATTTCGCTGAGCATAATACCCTCTGGTTCCATCCATGTAGTTGCAAATGGCAAGATTTCATTCTTTTCGATTGCCGAGTAATACTCCATTGTGTATATATACCACATTTTCTTTATCCATTCATCCATCGATGGACATTTGGGCTCTTTCCATACTTTGGCTATTGTCAATAGTGCTGCTGTAACCATGGGGGTGCAGGTGTCCCTTCGAAACAGCACACCTGTATCCCTTGGATAAATGCCCAGTAGTGCAATTGCTGGGTCGTAGGGTAGTTCTATTTTTAGTTTTTTGAGGAACCTCCATACTGTTTTCCAGAGTGGCTGTACCAGCTTGCATTGCCACCAACAGTGCAAAAGAGATCCTCTCTCTCTGCATCCTTGCCAACATCTGTTGTTGCCTGAGTTGTTAATGTTAGCCATTCTGCCAGGTATCAGGTGGTATCTCATTGTGGTTTTGATTTGTATTTCCCTGATGATGAGTGATATTGAGCATCTTTTCATGTGTCGGTTGGCCATCGGGATGTCTTCCTTGGAGAAGTGTCTATTCATGTCTTTTGCCCATTTCTTCACTGGACTGTTTGTTTTTTGGGTGTTGAGTTTGAGAAGTTCTTTGTAGATTTTGGATACTAACCCTTTATCTGATATGTCATTTGCAAATATCTTCTCCCATTATGTTGGTTGCCTTTTAGATTTGCTGATTGTTTCCTTCGCTGTGCAGAAGCTTTTAATTTTGATGAGGTCCCAGTAGTTCATTTTTGCTTTTGTTTCCCTTGCCTCGGGAGACGTGTTGAGTAAGAAGTTGCTGCGGCCAAGATCAAAGAGGTTTTTGCCAGCTTTCTCCTCGAGGATTTTGATGGCTTCCTGTCTTACATTGAAGTCTTTCATCTACTTTGAGTTTATTTTTGGGTATGGTGTAAGAAAGTGGTTCCGGTTCATTCTTCTGCATGTCACTGTCCAGTTTTCCCAGCACCACTTGCTGAAGAGACTTTATTCCATTGGCTATTCTTTTCTGCTTTGTCAAACGTTAGTTGGCCATATGTTTGTGGGTCCATTTCAGGGTTCTCTATTCTGTTCCATTGGTCTGAGTGTCTGTTCTTGTGCCAGTACCACACTGTCTTGTGATTACAGCCTTGTAGTATAGCTTGAAGTCTGGGATTGTGAGGCCTCCTGCTTTGGTTTCCTCTTTCAAGATCGCTTTGGCTATTTGGGGTCTTTTCTGGTTCCATACACCATAGATTTTCTTAAGGCTGCACATAACAGATGGGTGCTGGGCTTTCTAAATAACACTCACTGTGAGATACGACCCTAGACATCACTTGACCGAAAGCATAAATCTGGAAAAGAAGGTGGTGCAGGGGCCAAGGTGATACTGGCACAGTGCTGATGGTTTCCTTTGTGTTTTTTTTGTTTGTTTGTTTTTTGTTTTTTAATTTAATGATCGTAGAATCCCATCAGGGAGGTGTTACTTTATCAGAGAAGCTAGAACTGAGACCCAGGGAGATGGAATCGTTTTTCCAAATCACACAGTTACCAAACGTTGAGGCACCTTTTTGGCTCCAGGTCTGCCTGATTCTCCAAATCCTTACTTTTTCCCTAATCAGTCATCATAGTGTTTTGTTTTTATCCTTCCTGGGAAGAAAAGCCAGGACTTATGAACTGGAGGACAGAGTCAAGCTCCTGTTCAGACCAGAGGCTCTAGGGGCTAAAGGCAAGCAGGGGGTTGAATGGTCCCCCCCCCCCCCCCCCCCAATCCCTACCACCACGTCCTAAACCCAGAACCTGTGGCTGTTACCTTGTTGGGAAAGAGGGTCTTAGCAGATACAATCAAGTTAAGCATCTTGTGATGAGTTCATCCTGGATTACTTGGATGGACATGAAATCCAACAAGTGCCTTTTATAAGAGAGAGGGAGATATCACAGCCGAAAGAGGAAGTGGCAGTGTGATGGGAAAGGGGGTATCAGGAGAGGCAGAGATTAAAGGGATGAGGCTACAGGGTCAGGAGATGCCGGCAGCCGGAAACAGTCTTCCAGACGGCCCCCAGAGGTACGGCCTGGGCAGGCTCTGCCTGGGCTTCCGAGTTCTGGCCTCCAGAGCTGCGAGGGAATGAAGTTCTGTTGTTTGAGGTCTCCCGTTAGTGGCGATTTGTTATGGCCCCTGCAGGAAGCTAATACAAAGACTAATTGCTTATTCTGAAGCACCGCTGAGATGGGTCTGAAAACCTGGTTGGAGTCTGCTCTCTGCCGATGACAAGCCTTCTGTTCTAGGGCAAGTCACTCACTTTTGTCTCAGGCTTTGCATCAGAAAAGGGGTAAGAATAATAGCCCTACCCACCTCCAGCCTTTCAGTATCATCGCAAGAGATAACGTACTGATGTGAAGAATATTAAAGAAGTATTATATTGATACACCTTACTTTATATAAATCAGGAGTGTTATTTGTTGTATACACGATAGTCACTTAACAAGAGTAAAGTCACAATCGGTATTTAAGTAGTTTGGCGAAGTGGGACCATGTCCTTTGAATACTAACCAGTCAGATAACACTCTCGCAAGGAAAGGAAAAAATAGTGAGGTCACTGCTTCACGTGGAAGCCAAGACCTAGGATGGCAGCTGAGTGGACCGTCACTTAGACTCACTGTGCATTTTAATAGTCTAAGTTAATGGAAAGAGATCTTGAATAAAGAGGTAAAAAAGGGTCCTTAGAGCGGTGCTGTCCCGTGGAAATACAACATGAACCACGTACTAAGTTAAAATTTTCTAGCAGCTAGTTTAAAAAAGTAAACCGCGAAAGTTAATTTCAATAATATACTGAATTTAATATTTCCAAAACGTTAGAGTTTTAGCATGTAGTTAGTACAAAGATTATGTGATGAGATATTTTATATTTTTTTCATTTGTACTGTTGTCTTTGAAAGCCAGTGTGTATTTTACACTGAGAGCGGATCTCACTTTGGAGTAGCAACTTTCCACGTGCTCCGTAAGCACATGTCGCTAATAGCTACTCTGTTCCTATAAACTTTGTAAGAGAATAGTGTGTTTTTAGATATTTCTGCAGAAAATGTCAGGGTGTCTGGGGGCATAGGCATTTGGTGAATATTTGATCTAATAAGCACCGACGTAGTATAATAGAACCTTTATTTTTTTATCTTTGGAGGAAATTACACCTACTGACGACTCAGTTCTTCTGAAAACCTTCCCTGAGCACCTGTTGTTTGCTAGGCCCTTTATTTAGAGCAGACGATATAAATGAATAAGTTCGAGAATCTTGAGGTCAAAGCAGATAAATCGGTCACTACCAATAAGGTGAAATGATAGCTGGAAACATAATATGGTAAGTAAGTAGAGCTTTGGATTTGGATTCGGAAAGTCTTGGGTTTGGATCCGAATTTCAGTATTTTTTAGCTATGTGACCCTGGATTATTTCTGTCTCGAACCCCCATATCCTTACTGAGAAAAGGCTGATAAAACGCCTGGCACTTAGCCCTCCATAAATGATGGTTTTTACAAAGTTATTTAAAAGTAATTTTAAGACAAGCTAGTTACAGAGTCTGATGAGAGTGTAGGGGGAGATTGGGAATGGTTTCTTAGAGGTGACAAACAGATGTTCGTGTGGAAGGGAAGAGCCTAGAAAAGGCACTGTTCGTGGTCACAGCTCATCATGAAGGCTTCACGCTGGTGGAAAAAATGATGGTTTTTCTGAGTAGCTTTTAATCCATGGCCCTGTGTGTGTATTTTTGTTGGTATTTTTTTTTTTTTTTGAGAGAGCACATTCACACAATTGAGTGGGAGAGGGGCAGAAAGAGAGCAAGAGTGAGAGAGAGAGAGAGAGAGAGAGAGAGAGAGAGAGAGAGAGAGAGAGAATTCCAAGCAGGCTCCGTGCTGTCAGTGCAGAAGCTGACATGGGGCTCAAACTCATGAACTGTGAGATTCTGACCCGAGTCGAAATCAGGAGTCAGACATTTAATCAACTGAGCCGCCCAGCCTCCCTCATGGCTGTATATTTCTAAAAATTTCATAAATCTGGATTTGAATGCCCTTTCTACCACTTACTTAATTGTAAGTAATGTAACCTCTCTGAATCTTAGTTTCCTTGACTGAGAAATGGGGGTGATAATAGTAATAATTCCAAAGCTCCTACTGTGCCCCCTTGCAGTTCCTATACCTAAGGATGACCACTTTCTATGACCTGTTATAGGTGGGAATTAAAAAAAACGGTTTGTAGGGAGGATCGTGCAGTACGTACTCTTGGTCTCTCGTTTCTTCTGTTCAGCATTCTGTTTGCGAACTTCACACGTTTTGTTGCACGCGGTTGTAACTGGTTTGTTCTTGTTGTTGTATGGTGTTCCAGTGTATGACGGACCAGTTTTATTTTTTTATCGTATTTATTTATTTTAACGTTTGTTTATTTTTGAGCGAGAGAGACAGAGGTCTAGTGGGGGAGGGGCAGAGAGCGAGGGAGACACAGAATCCAAAGCGGGCTCCAGGCTCTGAGCTGTCAGCGTGGAGCCCGACGTGGGGCTCGAACTCGTGAACTGTGAGATCGTGACCTGGGCCGAAGTCGGACGCTCAACCGACTGAGCCACGCAGACGCCCCTATTTTTTGATTCTACTGTCGTTGCATGATTGGTGTTTTCGGTGCTCCTTCAGTATTCTAGTACTGGTTGTGTCTTGGTGGACAGAAGGTCTGCGTTGCTGGAGGGTGGGGCTGTTAGATGACAGGGCATGTGTAAGTGCATCTTCTCTAGATGCTGCCAAATGCTTTTCCGACACGATTGTACCGATTTACACTCCCACCAGTGGTATATGGGGATGTGAATGGGATTTGGACATGTTCATTTTGCCATATTTTACATACGAAAGCTGGGTGTGTTTTTAAAATTTGTTTTTAACACTTACTTATTTTTGAAAGACAGAGACAGCGCACCAGTGGGGAGGTGGGCAGAGACAGAGGGAGAGAGGGAGTGGGCAGAATCTGAAGCAGTTGTCAGCACAGAGCCCGATGCAGAGCTCGAACCCCTGAACCGTGAGATCATGACCTGAGCCGAGGTCAGATGCTTAACTGGCTGAACCACCCAGGCGCCCCCTATAGGTGTGTTTTTTAAAAGTGTGATTGCTTAACTTGCAGTATGCCCGACACTCAGGCCAGACTCCGACCCGGGCTGTTCCTTTGTCCGATGGTCTTCCCTCTCCCTCTGGCCACTGTCCTTAGTCCTTGAGGACTCGGTTCAGATCTCACCCCGCTCTGGTAGCCCTCTGTGACTCGGGGAAGTCACCAGACTTCACCAGATGTTTGTGACTCCCTCACTACGTTTAGAAATCCTGAGTGGGGACGAAGGAAAAAAGGACTGTATTATTGTTTTATTTCAAGCCAACCTCACTGGGTTTTAATTCTGCGGTTGCTGTTGACTCGTTGTTTGACTTCGGATGGATCTTTTAATGTGTCCGACCCTCAGTTGTCTGGCTTGCCAAATGGAGGAGAAGGAGGGAAAGCGGGGCGAGAGGGAGGACAGCGCGCAAAAGGAGGGTTACACGTGGGGAAGGTGAATATACGGAGCAGCGCGTAGAACCTGGCGCCGCCTAAGCGATTATAAACGGGAACATGAGACCTCGTTAGCCCTGAAATGCTCTTGCGCTTTGACTGGCTAATGGAGAATTTAGCGTTTAAGAGTTTTTCTGCCTTGTACTTTTGAACTTAAGAACACATCTGTAAGATAGCAAGTTGAGAGCGGAGGCCGTGTCTTCAGTCAGGTGTGCAGAGGCTCACCGAGTAGCCCGCACCCCGGAGTCCTCGGATGCTACCTTTGCCTTCCTACCTTTTAGCTCACGTCGGCGCACGGATGTGTGTCGGGCACCTGTAAAATCCCACCAGGAGGATCTGTGCAACCAGGGAGGCGTGGGGGAGTAGTTTGAGAGTAAGCGTGTGTTTCTTCAGTTCGTCAGTCAGTTACACTCGATGGAGACTGTTCCATTAAAAGTAATGTCAGTGTTTATTCGCACTTCTTTATTATGGTTATTATGTTATTACGACAAAATAATCTCTTTAATTATGTAGCTTTACGTTTTTTTTCTGTGCGGAACCTATTTTTATGATAGAAATGGTTAGGAAAATGAATTTGATTTATAGTTAACTTCACAGGTAGCTTTTTAGAAGATTCTGTGAAGCGTGATGCAGTTTTTCTTTGAGGAAATAAATTTAGTTTGTTACTTTTAGTTTACTCGTACCAGTCTTACCCTTTTTGGTCATTATGTGTATTTCTATACATACGTATGGTTGCACCACAGTTTGCTTAACCCCTCACCCATTGAAGGACATGGGGGTTGTTTCTAGATTTTGGTAATTTCGAATAGAGCTGCTGTAAACATTCCTGTGCAGATGTTTTGCAGTGGACGCAAACATTCTTATTTCTTCAGGGAAAACTACTTTTCTAAACTGTTATTTATCATGTGTGCTCTCTGAAGTCTCTTCTCCTTTAAATACGGTCAGCTGCTGTGTGGAGAAGAGATCTCGGTGAATATCTGGGGAAAATCACAACCCTCCCTATCTTTGTATATTGGCTCTGTGCTGGGACACGTTTTGATGCCCAGCCTTGTGTTTTACGACTGCCTTAGTCTTTGCTTTCTGTTAGCTTTGAGGCTGAACATCAGCCAGAGGTCAGAAGTTGACACTTTAGGGCCTTCTCGGCTCTTTTCTTAGCATGTGTGCCGTCCCTGGTGTAAGTGGAAACTCGCAGTGTTCTGTGTCCCCAGCTTTTCCTCCCGGGTTTTCAAGTGTGTCTGTTGTTGGCTTCAGCTGTAACATTTTGCCGTCCCCTTTCCCCCCGAACCCCTGCCCCAGCTGCGGGTGATTCCTTTGCTTTTCAGTGGTTTCCAGGAAAGTGTTTGAGGGGCTACCTTCTGCCCAAGAGAGTTCTGAATTAGGTGAAGCAAAGTCACGTACCTGAGGTGCGTCCTCCAGAGAGCCCCCAGACACGTCACACGGCCCACCAGGACCCTGAGAGTGAGCTCTGCTTTGTGCTGTCTGGAACCGGGGACCAGGGTCCAACCCTGGAAACGGGCTGCCATCTTCAGGCCCACTGCTGAGCAAGGGAGGGGGCGCGGCAAAGGCAGTTAAAACGGCGCAAAGCCCTTCATCCGTTTTTAAGTTGAATTTTCCTGGGTTCGGTATCTCTCGTTGCTGTAAACATCTGACTGTTTTTCAGAGTTCTGACAAAGTTGAGTTGGCCAGTTTTTGCTCTTTTTTCGGGGCGGGGGGTGTTTCTGTGGAGGGACAGGCCCTTTAAGCCCCGCTTTGCCATTTTTGCTAAGTCAGTCTGTCTACAAAAAACCTACAGCTAGCATCATCCTTAATGATGAGAAAGTTGATGTTTTCTCGTTAAGATCGGGTACCAGACAAAGATGTTCCCTCTCACTGTTTCTTTTCAACATTGTACTGGAAGTTCTAGTTAATGCAATAAGACAAGAAAAGGAAATAAAGGTAACACAGATTGGGAAGGAAGAAATGAAAGTCTTCTATCACAGATATTATGATTGGCTATGTAGAAAATTTGAAAGAACCAGCAAAACTACTCCTGGAATGAATAAGCTGCAGTAGCCAGGTTGCAGAGATCTAAAGTTCATACATAGAAATCAGTTGGTTTCCTGTGTACCAGCAATGAACAAGGGAATTTTATTTATTTATTTATTTATTAAAAAAAATTTTTTTTTAATGTTTGTTTATTTATTTTTGAGAGAGAGAGAGCCAGAGCACGAGCAGGGGAGGAGCAGAGAGAGAGGGAGACACAGAATCCGAAACAGGCTCCAGGCTCCGAGCTGTCTGTACAGAGCCCGACGTGGGACTCGAACTCACAGACCGTGAGATCATGACCTGAGCCGAAATCAGAGGCTCAATCGACTGAGCCACCCAGGCACCCCTGAACAAGGGAATTTTAAATTAAACATCTGATACCATTTATGTTAACATCCCCCAAAATGAAATACTTAGGTACAGACCTAAGAAAATATATACAGAATCCGAGGAAACCCACAAAACTCTGATGAATGAAACCAGAGAACTGAATAAATGGAAAGATAGTCCATGTTCCTGCATAGGGAGAACGGATGCCAAGATGTCAGTTCTTTCCAACTGGATCTACATAGTAAATGCAATCCCCGTCCACATCCCAGCAGGTTGTTCTGTAGATATTAGCACACTGATTGGGAAGTTTATATAGAGGGCCAAAGACCCAGAGTAGCCAACATAGTCTTGAAGAAGAACAAAATTGGAGGACTGATAATACCCAGCATCTTGACTTACTATGAAACTACAGTAACAAGACTGTGAGGTATTGGTGAGAACAAGTCGATAAATAGATGAGCGGAACAGAATAGCAAAACCCCAAAACAACAACAACAACAAGATTCTAGACATAGATCTTATACCCGTCACCAAAAACTACCCCAAGATGGATCATAGACCTAAATGTGGAATGGGAAACCATAAAACTCCTAGAAGAGCGTAGCAGAAGACCTACATGACTTTGTTTCTGAGCAACGGCTTTTTAGTTACACCCCCAAAGGCTGAAAGAGAAATCGGGCCCATGACAGAAAGATCGGTAAGCTGGACTTAATTAAATTAAAACCGTTTGCCCTCTGAAAGACCACGTCAAGAGAAGGAGAAGACAAACTGCAGGCTGGTTGAAACTATTTGCAGGAGGTGGGACTGGGGCAGGACTAGTACCTAAAATATACAAAAAGCTCATATGACCCGGGGCTAAAACGAGCGGTCAAGCTGTGATACGACGTGGGAGAATTTTAAATGCCTATTACTAAGTGAAAGAAAACACTCTGTAAAGGTTACGTACCATATGATTTTGACTATAGGACGTTCTAGAAAAGGCAAAACTATGGCGTCAGTAGAAAGGTGAGGGGTTGGAAGTGTGGGGAGGGATGAACAGGCAGAGCGTAGAGGACCGTTTGTCAGTGACAGTACTGCGTGCGGTGCCGAAATGACGGATGTGTGTGGTCCTGCATTTGTCCAGACCCGTGGAGTGTGCGTGTGGACTATACCGTCGACCGTGGACTTTATTTTTTTATTTTTCTGAGTTCTATTTATTGTGAGAGAGAGTGAGAGAGAGATAGAGGGAGAGAGAGGATCCCAAGCAGGCTCCACGATGGTAGCACACAGCCCGACGTGGGGCTCAAACTCACAAACCATGAGATCATGACCTGAACCAGGGTCAAGCGTCGGACGCTTAACCAACCGACCCACCCAGGCGCCCGTCAGCCGTGGACTTTTGAGTGAGGAGGATGTGTCCGCACAGGGTCATTGATTGTAACTTCTGTCCCATGCTAGTGCAGGACGTCGATGGTGGGGGAGGCTGTGCATGTGTGGGGGTGGGCCTGTGGCAGTTCTTGGAATCTTCTTCTCAGTTTTACTGGGAAACCTAAAACTGCCCTCAAAATATTCTGTAAAAAATGGAATTGGCACTTATTCTGTTAGACTTGAATGTATTTCAGTGAGAGTCACTATAATTGTTTCCCCCAAAGCTCCTATATATTATAGGAGGGATGTGAACAATTCATTATTTTTAAAGATACCCTTGGCCCTGTTAAAAATATTTCCTCTGCAGTCCTTTGAACTAAAAAAGTTAGTAACAGCCTAGCAGTATGTTACCGTGTCAGAGACAGGAGATGTCTTTATCACCAGTAACACTTTGGAGCTCAGCACGCCCTGTGAAAGCTGCTGAGAGACTTAAAAAAAGGGCCAGGAGGAATGCCTTTTTTTAAAAAATGAAAAAATCCAAAGATTCAGAATGGTTAGGTGAAATGATGTTCCACTGAGATGTGGGGCATCTGGGTGCTCCTTCTGTCACACCTGCTCGGTCACTTAGCTGGGCTGTGGCTGCTTCACTTATAAAAGGAGGCGTTCGGTGATTTCCAGATTGCTTCTGCTTCTAAGACTTGGGTTTTATGTTCCATGTTGATTGTTAACAGTCCTAATTTTGTATGTCTTGTTGGGAAGTGAAGTTATACATCGATAAAATAGTCGCAGAATTTTTATATATATGGCTTTTTAAAACTTGGAAATAGAATGGATTCAGTAAAATGCTTCTTGTCCCGGGATATTTTTGGTCTGTAGTCTTATATGTCTTTATTATGTATTTTTGTGTATTTCCCCTGGAATGTTACCCATTTTATTTCTTAAAGGAAATTCCTGACTTCTCAATGTATATATACCACGGTATAAAGTCTCCTCTTATAATGCACTTTGATGATAATGTCATAATTTTTTTACATACTTAGAAGAAAATGTTTAGTTTAAGCCCAATTCTAGTCCCTGGCTTCTCCTCTTTTTTTTTTTTTTTTTTTAAATTATTTTTTACATTTATTTATTTTTGAGAGACAGAGTGAGACAAAGTGAGAGTGGGGGAGGAGCAGAGAGGGAGGGAGACACAGGATCGGAAGCAGGCTCCAGGCTCTGAGCTGTCAGCACAGAGCCCGACGCGGGGCTTGAACCCACAGACTGTGAGATCATGACCTGAGCCGAAGTCGGACGCTCAACTGACTGAGCCACCCAGGCGCCCCTGGCTTCTCCTCTTTAATTGAGATTGTTAGGGAGGAAGAGTCGATTTCTCTCTCCCAAGAAGAAACCCTGATTTATCTATTGCATTTCTATTTGGTAAGTGGAGGGTAAAACGTTTGGATCTTAGGAAGACATCGTTAGGTGTCAGATAAGCTCCTAGTCAGTGAATTACTTGATAGTAACTTACAAGGACATAGCAGAAAATGAGGGACAGAGTGTATGGTACTTAATCTGCATTGATTAAATAAGTAGTTGTGACAGCGCCCTCTGAGCATAGCGTGGAGTCCTTTGGGGGGGCGGTGGGCCACCTCATGTGTTGGACTGGACAGGAGCTGAGCTGTCGGCGGTAGGTGTCTCCAGCTCATTCAGGCATGGGACATTCCTGGGCAGGTGGCCACGGATGATATTTCTAACTCTTAAGTCTGAATAGTTTGAGGAAGGATTGGTAACATAAATTGTTGCTGCATAATCTCTTTTATCAGAAAGACGTCTCTAGTCAAAACCTTTCCCTGTCTGAGCAGGAGTGTCAGAGCGGTCTTGTCAGCCCCGTTCTCACACTGGGGTTCACGTGCGCCCAAGGGAAGCAGGACTAGAGGGCCGTGGCCGCCTCCCGGCTCCCCTGCCAGTCCTTCGTGCAGCAGGGGGCAGGCCCCAGCGCTCTCGGCGGCCCTGCTTTGGAGAACGGGCTTGGGCTTCTCGGCACACCTTTGCTTGAGAGTCTCGACTGTCAGTACTTACTCTGAAGAATAGGGAGTTGGAGTTGAGGATTTTTTTTTCAAGGACTTTTGGGGGAGAAACATTTCAGAGAAGTGTTTTATGCCTAAGAGATGTTTCATTTTCATATTTCTTACAAAGTCACAAAGAATAGTCCCTTCTATTCGAAGACTCAGGATTCCCAGGAGAAAGAGGGAATACAAGCTCGAACCTATGTGGTTGAGGTGGGGGGAGGGGGGTGGGTTTGTGTGTCTTCATTCGTGTCATCATTATAGGTACCATTTCTGTGACCCGAGTGTCCTGTCCTTTACGTGTTATTTTCAGTTCTCATCAGAGCCATGAGATGGCTAGATAATTACTTCATAGGTGAGCAAACGTGTTCGAAAGCCTACCTGACTTGCCAGATTATTCTACCTGTTAGCGGTAGGACTGAGACCTCAAATTGTTTCTGTGAGTCTGATACACGTGCACATATGCACCTTATTTTATGTTTGCGTGTGTGTGTGGGAGTCTGTCGGACCCACCGCAGGAAGACCCAGTTCCTTTTTGTCCAAAATAGCGGGCGTGTTCCGCGCTTCATATTTGAACTCGTGTGCTTGACTCCTTGCCAGTGAGCTGTGTATTTAGGGTTGCATTTCCTGTGATGATGTGCTTGCGCTGAGTCTGTGAAGTGTTCATTTGCAAAATGGCTTGCGTGTTTAGACGGCCTCCCAGATGCCGGGCTGGACGGACGACAAGCTGGCCCAGCTTCAGAAGAGACTTCACCCTAACTGGCGTTTAACGGTGGTGCAGCCGAGAGACGCGAACTGCGTTGTAATGACACAGTTTACCCTGGGCACAGAGGAACACGAGTCTCGTGCTTTCGATGACCCTGCCTTTTCTGAGGCCTGAGCGTTTGTGGTGAGAGGCCCAGGCACCCCTGACGTCAGAGGAAAGGTAAAAGCGTACGTCCTCGGGACCCGTGTGTGCGGTTAATTATGTACTTGCCCAGCTCCCAAGCCCAAGTAGAATTTGGCATCCTAAGAAGGCCTCGTCTTGAGTTTTTGATGTTAATACATCCACGCGGAATACCTTTTTGTGTCTCCCGTTGGGTTCTTGTGTCCCGTTTTAGGAACCATAGACTGTTCTAGGTTCCAAATGTGAAACAAAACCAGTTTACCTGTTAAAGGCGGGTCGGACTCTTCAGTCTTGCTTCTGCTCTTTATTCCTAAAGAAAGTGAAAAGGAATCAGTTTGTCAAGTCTTTTAGCTGAATGAACCGTGGGAAAACTCATTCAACAGATATTTGAACACCTCTTAGGCACCGTACCGAGTGTGGAGTGAAGGGAGTCAAACCCGTAAAGTGCCTGTTCTCAGGAAGCTTCTGTTGTAGCCGGGCTGCGCAGAGAACAGACAATCGTGTCAATAATTCACACCGTTCCCAGTAGTGCTAATGCCAGCTATGGGACTGTGAACGGCTGTGGGCCTGGGGGATGGAAAGCGAAGGAGTCTTGTTAAATCTAGAGGAGAGCAAGGAAGGAAAAGAGAACAGAAAAGTCAGAGGGAACCGCCCAGGCCGGGAATGTTCTCATGGCCCCGGAGAGCAGGAGAGAGGACCGGAGATCAGGAGAGAGGGCAGAGAGCAGGAGAGAGGGCCGGAGAGCAGGAGAG